>NC_051399.1:34517629-34527528 GCF_015228065.2 Penaeus monodon
TATAAAAAAAAAAAAAAAATTTTTTTTTTTTTTTTTTTTTTTTTTTTTTTTTTTTTTTTTTTTTTTTTTTTAGTATATATTTTTAAAAACATATATATTATATAATTTAATTTTAAGAAAATTATTTTTTGGTTTATATATATGTTATATATATTTTATATAAATTATTTTTTATTTTTTTTTTTTTTTTTTTAAAAAAAAAAAAAAAAAAAAATTTTAAATAAATGAATATATATTTAATTATTAAAATTAAAAATTTATAAATTATAATTTTATAATTAAAATATAATATATATATATATTAATAATATTATAAAAATCAAGAAATAATAATTTTAAATATATAATAAATATAATTAAAAAATATATAAATTAAAATATAAACAAATACACATGAATAATATATATTATATATATATTATAATATATATATATATATATAATATTATATATATATATATATATTTTACGTTTTATATATATTATAATATATATATATATTATATATATATATAATATATTATATAAAATTATAAAATATATATATATATAAAATATATATATACATATATAATAATAATATATACATATAAAATATATACATATACAATAATTTTATATATTATATATATATTATATCTATATATATATATATATATATATATATATATATATATATACATATATACATATAAAATTTATATAATATATATATTTTAATATAATATATATATATATTACATATATACATATTTTACATATATATATATATATATATATATATATATATATATATATATATATAAAAAATATATATATATATATACATATACACATATATTATTATATAAAATATATATATATATATATATATATATATATATATATTATATATAAAATATATATATATATATATAAAATGTTTGTGTGTGTGTGTGTTTTTATTGTTATTTAATCATTATTATTATCATCATCATTATCATAATTAGTCTTGTAGCAATAATAATAGTAATAGAAATAAAAACATTTCTTCTAAAAGTTAAAAAAATGGGGTGAATATGTAGGTCAGGTGATTCCTAGTGGTTGACTTCTTAATGACTTATCCCAATGTCTGTGGGTTTGTGTACTGTCCCCCTGAGATTTTAGTGAGTTTTGTTAAATAGAGATGGCTCCACGTGTGCTCAGCCACCAAGGAGTCTATCAGTTGGCCTAGTGACCATGTCTGATTTCCCTATTCCTTGAATTTGCTGGAAATTATGTTTTTCTTTCTATTACTATTAATATTGATACTGTTATCATTCTTATTGATAAACTGTATTCATGTTGACAAAGGTATACCTTTGTCAACATGAATACAGTTTATCAAAAGGTATGAATGAGAATGAATATCTTCATAATACAAGAGATGTACATCTCTTGTATTGTGAAGATATTAATTTTCATTCATACCTTTTATACATTCTTATTGATATTATAATTATTGAATTGTTATTAAAATATTAATAACATCAAAGACAATAAAATAATACAAATGAAGCTTTCAAAAAATCAAGGAAAAGGGTAAAAAGGTGAGATAGGTAAGATTAATAGCGGACTTCTTGGTGACTAAACACTTGTAAAGCCACCTGTGTGTAAAGACAATAGATAAACTTTTATTACAATGGGCATGGCATTGTAGTCTTGCCACCCGCAGTAACTGGGTTAATGCTCCTAGAGTATCTATGTGCAAATAAAATTATTAAAATTAAACCACAGTAGACAGTACATTCATACATACACTGGAGATTTAAGTGGAGAATGACATTCTGTAAAATGCTCTAATTATAGAGCTTAAACTTTAATACCCACATTATGTGAAGCATCAGGCATAAAATAAATCTGAATCTATGAAAGGTAAGGCTATTGTAAAATTAACATACATTGTTAATTTATCAATTGCAGATGGAACATGATGATGCCTTTGAAAATATCATGAATGGTGTCATGGGAGACTTGACTGCTAATGTTAAAACCATTGACAAACTGTCATTAGACTTGCAAGCAAAAGAAGAAGGTATAGTGATCAGTAATATGTGTTTCATTAGCATTCAAATTTCAAAAGATAAAATAGCATTCTGTTTTCATATACCTTGTCAGTTAGAATACCCTTCAGTATTATCAGATATAGTTAAAGAAAATTATAAGATAGTGTTTATTCAGACTGATCTTCAACTAAATAATAAATTCTTGAAAAAAATGCATGTAATATTTTATTAATTTACTGGAGGAAGAAATATGACTTACAAGAAAGCATAATAATTATTTCTGAGAATTTTTTCAGTAATGTTTTGTGATTCAATTTTCAGAGGTTAAAAAAGCTGTAGACTTGGTAGCAAAAAGTGTGAAGATGAAGGAAGACTTTGAAAAGATAGTATATGGAAAGTGTGCCAACATTATCAATATGAAGAAACTAAGGATGCGTCAGCTTACTAGTCAGTCATTGACAGCAGGTATGGGAACAGTAGTAAAGGAATGTGAGCTAATCTCAAAAGAGGCAGTCTGCATGTTCCACAAAAACTTTGTAGCAACAGAAAATTATTACATACCCTTCCTTTTTACAGGATACTATTGCTAGGCTATTTCAATAGTCTTCTCTTTTTCTCTATCTTTTCCTTTTCTTCTTTTCCATATGTTTCATGTTCCATTTCCTTTATCTTTAACCTGTTTTCCATTACTTTCTTTTTTATTTGTTATTATTATTATTTTATTTTATTTATTTATTATTTTATTTTTTTTTTTTTCCAGTTTTCTACTGAACAGTATCATATCTCAGTATTTGACATTTTTTCTAAGTATTTATTGTGTAATTAAAGTATACAAACAGGTCATAGTACTGTACATATAGACAAGACAATTTTTTCTTCCTTTTTTTTTCTGTTTCAAGAATTACTTCACCTCTAAACTATATATTTTTTCTTTCTTTCTTTTTCAGCAAAGGCAAATGGGCACAACTCCGGTCACTCAAGTACAGCAAGGATTCTCCTTCCAAGCGAGTAAAGCCAACAGCAGTGATAGTGAATGCTCAAAATCCGACACTGAGTAGATGACCCAGATGGGATGGACAAAAGATGAAGAGAACCTTAGAAGCATATCCCAAAGAAGCATGGAAGAAATGGCAATACATTGACGGAAAAGAAGTTGTGGCATCGAAACGAGTCATTGATTCACAGGATGATCTTTTCAATGATAGCCTTGAGGCAGAAATTTTATCCCACCTCAGGGAGTGACAAAAAAAGAAAGACTAAAGATGAGAAAGGCATTCACCCCAAAAACTAGTGCATCCCAGATCAAAAATTCTGAAAAGGAAGCAGCTAAAAAAGAGGACACAGGATGAGAAAAAATTAATTCTAGCACATCGTTTCAAACAGATTCACAAAATTCAATTCTTTATGAGCTCTTTTAATATTGTTTTTTTTTTTTTTAATGATTGAATGAGGCATGAAAAAAAACACATGATACAATAGTGATAATTTTACCTTTTATATTTCTGGATTGTATGGATCCTTTGTATTTTTGGGTGTATTTTATATTTAGATATTTTATTGGCCTTTAATATTCAGTGAAGTTTTATTTTTTGAGTCTTTTTTAAATTTTGTACCTTAAAGTTTACCTTGGCTCAATGTACAAATAGGTTCTGTATAGGAATCAGATTTATATATTTTTTACCATAATAAAGTATTCTCACAGAAAATTTGTGTTTATCATTTTGGACTTTATAAAAAAAAAAAAAAAAAAGCATGAAAGAGTTCACACTCTGCCAATGAATCAGAAAAACCAGTTTCAAAATACATACGTGTAACACAAACTTATTAACAAAAAATCCTTATAGATTTATTTTTTATGATGGGTCCCCAAATTTTTCCCCTTGATTCTAGTTTACCAAAATCAAATAAAATGGTCATTGAGCCATTACTAACCTCCGTGTTTTAGACATCATGTAATGGTTAAAGGTTAAAAAGCAAAATAAATGTGCTAATCATCAAAGGTAGCATGTCATGGGGGGGTTTTAGGAGACGGGGACTGAGGCCTAATGTAGGGGATAATCTGTACTTTGGTTGTCAGCCCTTGCCTCAACTAATTTTGCATGGTCTTTTCTTCTTTTCTTTTCCTTTTTTTCATCCCCTTGTTCTGTCCACTTATCCGAATTGTTAAACTAATTTTCACCCTTTTTGCCATTATACATTATCATAATGCTTCCTACTGCCTTAACTCCTCCTTTTAATAACCTTTACCTAATGCTATGCCCCATTAGCTCCTCCTTTCTACCCTTTTCACTACCATACTACCTTCTAGTACTGTTCAAACTGTAACTTGACCCTAATCATTAACTCATTCCTAACCCTTTTCTCTACTCTACTTTACCATAGTACCATATGATCTTTGATGTCATTGAGCACTTCCTTACAAGGGGGCTTTGCCCTCAAGTCTCATGCTATCACTATATTTTGAATACACTGCTAATGATATTAGATGTTGATGCAGCAGAAATTTTTCAGTAAAATAAAATCAAGTCGTACTGGAGTAGGATGGTAATGGAAATTTATTGGAAAAATGTGAACAGGTCAACAAAATGTGTGGAACTGAAAGATGAACATTACATTTGGGGTGGATCAGAACATGAAATAGGATAGGAGTAAGTAGGGCAGGTGCGGCCATATGCAAGTGGGCAAGATCCGTCTTCCAATATCTGTTTTGATGAAATGGGGCTGACCAAGAGGAGACAGTTTTACAAGTATGTAATTTATTAGTGAGAAGACTTGACCAGAGAGATTGCCAACAAGCATACAGGAAGGTCTTAAAGGGGGATATTAATCTGAGGATGGAATATGTGAGAAATGGGGTTGGAGTGAATTGGACATAGCAGCACAATGTGCTAGCAAGGTCTGTATAAGGACTAATCTATTTTTTTTCATTATTTTCACAAGCTTACAAATAGTACCCTTTTTCCTAAGACCCACCCTCCATCTAGACTGAACAGAGCAAATAGATAAAAATGATGAACTCCATCACAGGATCTCCAATTTGATCTGGATCATCATTTTTATGATGTTCTTAAAAGCGTACGCCAGATTTTAACCTTCTCCCCCTTAATGTAAAGTTTGTATGCTCATGAAAATAATGAAAAAAATGGATAGCCCCCAAGATATACTTATATAGACTTTGCATGCTAGAGTATCTGTCTGTTCATTTTGGGGGGGTTTTGACATGGTGGGCACTGAGCAGAGATATCAAGTAAGTCTTCTAAAAAAAAAAAAAAAAAAAAAAAAAAACAAAAAAAAAATATATTAATTTATATTATATATTTAAATATATATAATATATATATAATATATTTATAATATATATTAAAATATAAATATTATATAATTTTTATATTATATATATAATATTATTAATATATTTTTATATATAAACATATATTATAAATTTTTATTTATATATATATATATATATATTATAATATTTATAGTATATATAATATATATAAAATATATATATATATAATAAAATATATATATATTATATATTTTATATTTTTATATATAATTTTAATATATATATATATAATTATATATATATATATATATATATATATATTTTATATTTTATATAAAATATTATATATATATATATATATATATATAATATATATATATATATTATATATTATATATATATATATATTATATATAAATATATATATATATATATATATATATATATATTTTATTTTATATATAAAGGCCGCGGTGGCCGAATGGTTAGAGGTCGGACTCAAGACTGTCACGACGGCAATTTGAATTCGAGGGTTCGAGTCACCGACCGCCGCGTTGTTCCCTTGGGCAAGGAATTCACCTTGATTCCCTACCTAGCCACTGGGTGGCCAAGCCAGCCCAAGTCAATTTGCTGGTCCCAAGCCCGGATAAACAGAGAGAATGATTACCTAAAAGGTACCCCGGGCCCACTCTCCGTGGAAAGAAACTGGGGACCCACCACGTACCCCACTCCAAGAGCATCACAACATGAAAACTACAATTAAGTATCATGCTGTGACCACGGCGGCTCAGACATGAACCTACCGTTAAAGAAGAATATATATATATATATATATCTCTTATTTTAACGGTAGGTTAATGTCTGAGCCGCCGTGGTCCCCGCAGATATTTAAATTTGTAGTTTTCATGTTGTGATGCTCTTGGAGTGAGTACGTGGTAGGGTCCCAGTTTCTTTCCACGGAGAGTCCCGGGTGGTACCTTTTAGGTAATCATTCTCTCTGTTTATCCGGGTTTGGGCCCCAGCACTTGACTTGGGCTGGCTTGGCCACCAGGGGCTAGGTAGGCCAATCAGGTGAAGTTCCTTGCCCAAAGGGGAAAAACGCGGCGGCGGTGACTCGAACCCTCGAATTCAAATTGCCGTCGTGACAGTCTTGAGTCGCGCTTCTAACCCTTCGGCCACCGCGGCCTTAATAATATAATATATATTATATATATATATATAATATATATATAAAAGATATATATATTATATATAAAATATAATAATATATATATTTATATTATATATAGATATATATTAATAATATATTATATTATATATAATAATATATATATATAATATATATATATATATATATATATATATATATAATAATATATATATATATATAATATATATATTAATAATATATTTTATATAATATATATATATATATATATAGATATATATATAATTTTATTATACATATAATTAATAAATATAATATATATATATATAAATAAAATTTATAATATATATATATAATTATATATATAATATAATTTATATAGATATTTATATTTATTATATATTATAAAAAAATTATTTTAAATATATTATTTTTATTATAAACCTACATAAATATATAATATGTTATTTATTATATTTATATATATTTTATTTGTATTATTTATTTTATAATATATATTATATTAAAGATATATATTAATCTAAATTAAATTAAAAATATATATAATTATATTATATAATTAATAAATTTTTTTTTTTTTTTTTTTTTTTTTTTTTTTTTTTTAAAAAAATTTATTGATTATTCTGTCAGTGCCAGGGCCTGTCAGAACCCCCAAAAACAGATACTCTAGATAAATTTTAAAAATCTTGGGGCATTCCCTTTTTCATTATTTGCTTGAGCATAAAATTTACATTAAGGGGAAAGGTTAAATTGGTACGCTTTTAAAAAATTAAAAAATGATGTCCCATCAAATTGGAGACCTGTGATTTTGGAGTTCCATTCATTTTTACTATTTCCGTTAGTCCCTTTGGGATGTTCTGGAAAATATTTTGTAAGCTTTAAATAATGAAAAAAATGTTGTCCCTATACAGCCCTTCTAGCAAATTGGCGCTATGCCAATTCAAACCCCCCCCAATTCTCACATATTTCCATTAATTATATCCCCTTAAGATTTTGGTAGTTGTTGCAATCCTTTGGTAAGTTCCACTTAATACAAATATTGTAAATGTCTCTCGGTAGCACATTTATTCAAAAAAGAATTAAGAGGATCTTGCCACATTGCATATTGCCCGGAAAACAAAATACTATTAGCTGACAAACCCCAAATGTAAAATGCTATACTTTAGTTCAAATTTTGTTGTGTTAATTTTTCCAATAATTTCCATTACCATTTACCCGTAGACTTGATTTATTTACTGAAAAAATTTGGCAAACAAATAATCATAGCATGTATTAAATTATGTAAAGAGATTAGGGCAAAGCCCTTAAGATATGCTAATGAATCAAAGACATATGTTATATGGTAAGTAGAGTAGAGAAAAGGTTGGATGATTAATATAGGCAAGAAAGTTAAAGTACTAGAATAGTTGTAGTGAAAAGGTAGAAAAGAGCTAATGGCCTTGCATTAGGTAAAGGTTTTAAAAGAGGGTGACTTTAGGGGGGGAGAAGCATTATGTTAATTTAACAAAAATGAAATGTTTAAAAATCCCGGAATAAGGTAAGGAACAAAGGGGGTTTGAAAAAAAGGAAAAGAAAAGAAGAAAAGACCATGCAAAATTAGTTGAGGCAAGGGCTGACAACCAAAGTACAGATTATCCCCTACATTAGGCCTCAGTCCCCGTCTCCTAAAACCCCCCCATGACATGCTACCTTTGATGATTAGCACATTTATTTTGCTTTTTAACCTTTAACCATTACATGATGTCTAAAACACGGAGGTTAGTAATGGCTCAATGACCATTTTATTTGATTTTGGTAAACTAGAATCAAGGGGATAAATGTGACCCATCATAAAAAATCAATCTATAAGGATTTTTTGTTAATAAGTTGTGTTACACGTATGTATTTTGAAACTGGATTTCTGATTCATTGGCAGAGTGTGAACTCTTTCATGCTTTTTTTTTTTTTTTTTTATAAAGTCCTAATGATAAACACAAAGTTCTGTGAGAATACTTTATTATGTACAAAATATATATAAATCTGATTCCTATACAGAACCTATTTGTATATGTGAGCCAAGGTAAACTTTAACGTACACAATTAAAAAGACTCAATAAATACAACATTCACTGAATATTAAAGGCCAATAAAATATCTAAATATAAAAATACATCCAAAATACAAAGGATCCATACAGTCCAGGAAATATAAAAGGTAAAATTATCACTATTGTATCATGTGTTTTTTTCATGCCTCATTCAATCATTAAAAAAAAAAAAAAACAATATTAAAAGAGCTCATCAAGAATTGAATTTTGTGAATCTGTTTGAAACGATGTGCTAGAATTAGATTTTTTCTCATCCTGTGTCTCTTTTTTAGCTGCTTCCTTTTCAGAAGTGTTTTTGATCTGGGATGCACTAGTTCTTGGGTGAATGCCTTTCTCATCTTTAGTCTTTCTCTTTTTGTCACTCCCTGAGGTGGGATACAATTCTGCCTCAAGGCTATCATTCAAAAGATCATCCTGTGAATCAATGACTCGTTTCGATGCCACAGACTTCTTTTCCGTCAATGTATTGCCATTTCTTCCATGCTTCTTTGGGGATATGCTTCTAAGGTTCTCTTCATCTGTGTCCATGCCATCTGGGTCATCTACATCAGTGTCGGAGTTGTAGCATTCACTATCACTGCTGTTGGCTTTACTCGCTTTGGAAGGAGAATCACTTGCTGTGTCTTGAGTGACCGGAGTTGTGTCATTTGCCTTTGCTGAAAAAGAAAGAAAGAAAAAATATATAGTTTAGAGGTGAAGTAATTCTTGAAACAGAAAAAAAAGGAAGAAAAAATTGTCTTGTCTATATGTACAGTACTATGACCTGTTTGTATACTTTAATTACACAATAAATACTTAGAAAAAATGTCAAATACTGAGATATAATACTGTTCAGTAGAAAACTGGAAAAAAAAAATAAATAAAAATAAATAAATAAATAAAATAAAATAATAATAATAACAAATAAAAAAGAAAGTAATGGGAAAACAGGTTAAAGATAAAGGAAATGGAAACATGAAAACATATGGGAAAAGAAGAAAAGGAAAAGATAGAGAAAAAGAGAAGAAGACTATTGAAATAGCCTAGCAATAGTATCCTGTAAAAAGGAAGGGTATGTAATAATTTTCTGTTGCTACAAAGTTTTTGTGGAACATGCAGACTGCCTCTTTTGAGATTAGCTCACATTCCTTTACTACTGTTCCCATACCTGCTGTCAATGACTGACTAGTAAGCTGACGCATCCTTAGTTTCTTCATATTGATAATGTTGGCACACTTTCCATATACTGTCTTTTCAAAGTCTTCCTTCATCTTCACACTTTTTGCTACCAAGTCTACAGCTTTTTTAACCTCTGAAAATTCCCTCGAA
>NC_051399.1:34530128-34535128 GCF_015228065.2 Penaeus monodon
TAAAAATTATTAAATTAAAAAAAATTAATTTTAAAATTATTTTTAATAAAATTAAAAAATTTTTAAAAATTGAATTTTTATTTAAAAATAAAAAAGTGGGTAATGTAAAAAAACAGTTTTTTTGGGGAAAATGTGAATATTAAATTTTTTTTAATATTTATTTTTTATTTAAAAGGTTTTAAAATCTTTTATTTTTTAAAAGGGTTGTTTTGGGGGTTTAATTTTAACAATTTTAAATTCCAGTTTTTTTTCCGAAACCGACAATTAAAAAAAATTTTTAAAACTTAAAAATTTTAAGGGGGTTTTCTTAATTTAAATTTAAAAAATTTGGGAAAAATAGTAAAAAAAAAATTTTATTTTTTAAAAGGGGGTTTTTACATTTAAAAATTTAAAAAATATTTTTTTAATTTTTAAAATTAATATTTAAAAAATTTTTTTAAAAAAACCCCAAAAAAAATAAAACACAAAAAACCCCAAACAATAGAAATTTTTTATAATAAAAATAAATTATTTTTATAAAAATTTTTTTTTTTTTAATTTTTATTTACAACAATATTAATTTTTTTAAATATTTTTTTTAAAAGTTTAAAATCCCTTATTTTTAAATTCAACAAACTCTAAGGGGTTTTGTTGGGTGTTTTTTGTTTTTTTGTTTTTTGGGGGGGTTTTTTTTTTTAAAAATTATTATTATAATATTTTTTTATTTATATATAATATATAAAAATAAAAAATAAAAAAGAAAAAAACAAAAAAAAAAAAAAACCCAAAACGAAAAAACAAAAAAAATAACACACACACACCACACCAACACACAACAAACACACACAAACACACACCCCACAACACAAAAACACACAACAAAAACCCCACACCCCACACAAAACAAAAAACCCAAAAAAAAAAAAAAAAAAAAAAAAAACAAAAAAAAAAAAAAAAAAAAACAAAAAAAAAACAAAAAAAAAAAAAAAAAAAAAAAAAATCAAACATAAACCAAAATTCAACAAAACACCACAAACCAAAAAAAACCCAAAAAACAAAACAACACAAAAAAAAAAAACCCCCCAAAATAAAAAAAAAAAACCCACACAAACAAAAAAAAACACCAACACCAACAAAAAAAACCCCCACATAAAAAAAATAACCACCTCCAAAATTTTTTAAACAAAAAACCCAAAAACACAAACCAACCACCAAACAAAAAAAAACCCAAAACCACAACCAACAACCAACAAAACAAAAAAAAAACAAACAACAAAAAAACACCACACAAAAACCACCCAAAAACACCACAAAACATAACAAAAAAAAAACAAAAAACAAACAAAAAACAACCCCCAAAAAACCCAAAAAAGGGAACAAAAAAAAAAGGGGAAACAATAAAATTTTAAAAACCCCATAAAAAAAAAAGAAATAAAACCCAACCACAGCAAATCACAAAAAAAAAAAACCACATCACACACACAAGCCCACAAGAAAAAAGGGCACCCCAAAACACACAAACACCCAAAAAACCCCAAAAACAACACCAACAAAAAAGAAAACCCCCATACACCAAAAAGGCAAACAAAAAAACAAAAAAAAAAAGGCAAAACCCCAAAAAGAACAACAAACAAACCCCACCACAAGAAAACAACCAAAAGAAACAACAACAACAAACAACCCAACAAACCCCCAGAACACCACAACCCAACAACAAAAAACAAACAACCCAAAAAAACACCAAAAACCAAAAACAACAACAAAACAGGCACAAAAAAATGCCAACCAACAAACACCAAACAGAACAAAGAAACCCAAAAACAAAAAACCCCAGACCAAACAAAAACAGAAAAAAAACACACAAAACACAACAAATAACACCAAACCACACCCCCCACAAAACAGCACACACCAACACACACAACAACCAACACACACACACAGAACACACACAAACCACAAAACCCCACCCACACACCACAAACACAACACACACAAACACACAACACACAACAACCACAGCCCACACACCACAGAACCAACACACCACACACACACACACAACCACACAACCCCAAACAAAACCACACACACAACAACACACACACACACACACACACCACACACACACACAAAACCCCAAACAAAAACAACAAACAAACCACCCAAACCCAACACAAAACCCAACACAACCAAACAAACACACACACACACAACACAGACAAGAAACACACCCCAAAACACACAAAACCCACAGACAACACACACACAAAACAACAACAGACACACACACACACACACACACACACACACACACACACACACACACACACAAAACCACACACAACACACGGGACACACACACACAAACCACACAAAACACAACAACACACACAAACCCCCACACACGACACACACACAAACACACACCAAACCCACACACAAACACACACACAAACACACACACAAACACACAACAGACAAGAACAAACAACAGAAAAACACAACACAAAAGGACACAACACACAACCCCACACAACCACCCCAAAAACACACACACACACACACACACACAAAAACCACCCAACAAAAAAAAAAACAAAAAAAAAAAAAAAAAAAAAAAAAAAAAAAAAAAAAAAAAAAAAAAAACACAAACACCCAAAAACAAAAAAAAAAAAAAAACCCCAAAAAACCAAAAAACCAAAAAAACACCCCCCAAAAAACCAAACCAAAAAAGAAACCAGAAAAACCAAACACAAAAAACCCCCCCAAAAACCCAAAAAACCGAAACACAGGGAAACCGGGAAAACCCCCACAAAAAAAAACAACAAAAAAAAAACCAAAAAAAAAAACCCAAAAAACACCAAAAACCCCCAAAAACACCAAACCCCAAAAAAAACCCAACCAAAAACCAAAGAACAACCCCCCCAAAAACCCCCGGGAAGAAAACAAAGGCAAAACCCCCACAAAGAAAAAAACAAACACGGCACCCCCAAACCCAACACCACACAGAAAAACAAAAAACACATCACAAGGAAGAAAAAAAAACAAACCACCAACCCCAAAACAACCAAAACCAAACACAAACCCCCCAAAAAATTTTAAAAAAGTTAAAAAAAAGAAAACAAAAATTTAAAACAAAAAAAAAAATTTTTTTTTTTTTTTTTTTTTTTTTAAAAAAAAAACAAACCCAAAAAAAGGGCAAAAACAAAAAAAAAAAACCCCAAAAGGGCCCCTGGGCAAACCCCAAGAAAAAACCCCAAAGACAAAAAGGGAAAAAAAAAAAAAAAACCCCAACACCCAAAAACAAAAAAAAAAAAAAAAAAACAAAATTTCAAAATTTTATTTAGCAAGTATTTATAAATTTTAATTATTAGGTTTTAATTTTAAATAATTTTTAAATAAATTTTTTTTAAATTATTTTAATTTTTTTTTTTTTTTTTTTTTTTTTTAAAAAAGACTAAAATCCCATTTCTTTTTAAAAAAAAAATTTATTAAAATTTTTTAAAAATTTTCCCGTGGGGAAATTTAAAAAACCCTTGTTTTAAAATTAAATTTGCAATTTTAAAAAAAGTTTTGAACCTTTATGATTTCTAATTTCCA
Source organism: Penaeus monodon (assembly GCF_015228065.2). NCBI lineage: Eukaryota > Metazoa > Arthropoda > Malacostraca > Decapoda > Penaeidae > Penaeus > Penaeus monodon. The sequence continues at coordinate 34,533,711 of NC_051399.1, forward strand.
AATATTTGAAAAATTGTTAATTTTGGAGGCTTTGATTTGGGTTTTTGAAATGAGACTTAAAAAAACAAAAATTATTTGTTAAATAAAAAATTGGTTTTCCTGAAAAGGGACATTTTTTTTTATTTTAAAAAATTTAAGAAAACCTTTATTTTTTGGGAACTTTTTTAATTAAAAAAGGTAAAATTTTTTATTCCTTTTTCCTTTCAAACAGGCTTATTTTTTTTTTCCTTTCCCCTTAAAAAAAAAAACTTTTAAAAATTTTTTCATTTTGAAAAGTTAAAAAATTTAGGGAAAAAGGTCCGGAATTTAAGGCAACTCACATATAAAATAATTGTTCCCCTTTTTTTCATTTTTTTTTCTTTAAAAAATTTAATTTTTCCCATTTTTTTTTTTCTTTATTATTTAAAAAAAGTTTATATATTAAAATTAAAAATAATATAAATTATATTTCCTAAACGTACTCTTTTCTGAGGGTTTGGAAATAATAAATGATTTTGTTAATTTTGGATTTTGAAAAAAGTTAGTCCATTCCTTTTAAAAATCCGGTTTTTTTAAACATTTTTTTACCCCCCTTTTTTGGGAACATAAAAAAAATGGTTTACCAATTTTAAAAAAGGGAATGAGGTGTTTTTCCTTTTAAAGGGAAAAAGGCCGGTCAGTGCTTTAAAGAAAGATTTTTTTGAAGGCTTAAAAGTTAAAAAATCTAATTCCCCCCCGGGGGCTTGAGCCCATGTCCCATTTTTTTCTTTTTTAATTTAAATGGGGTTTTTTTTTGAATGTTTTTTTTTTTTTTTTTTTTTTTTTTTTTTTTTTTTTTTTTTTTTTTTAAAAAATAAAATTTTTTCCCCAAAGAGGGGTTTGGGGTCAGCTAAAATTTGAAAAATTTTGAAAAAAAACCCTGTAAAATAATACAAAAAAAAAAAAAAATTTCCCCTTCACCCCTTTTTTTTCCATTCTCAGGGGTTTTTAAATTTTTTTTTTTTTATATAAATAAAAAAAAATTTTTAATAAAATATTTTATAAATTAATAAAATTAAAAAATATTATTTTAAATATTTTTAATAAAAGGAATTTTATATTTTTTTTTTATTTTTATAATTTTTTTTTTATAAAAAATTTTTAAAATTTTTTTTATTTTAAAATATTATTTAATTAAAATTAAATTTTTATTAAAAAAGTAAATTATAATAATTTAATTTTTTTTTTTTTTTTTTTTTTTATTTTTTATTTTTTTTTTTTTTTAATTTTAAATTTTTTTAAATTTTTTTTTTTTTTTTTTTTTTTTTTTTTTTTTTTTTTTTTTTTTTTTTTTTTTTTTTTAATTTTAAATATTTTTTAATTTAAAATATGAATTTTTTTTTTTTTTAAAAAAATTAAATTTAAATAATGTTTTTTAATTTATATTCTAAAATTTCGAA
>NC_051399.1:34540128-34542628 GCF_015228065.2 Penaeus monodon
TCCTTACAGGTCTTCATACTTATTTACTAACCTTTTCAGTTTAAAGATATCTGTATATATGATCGTAATGCAAAATACGTTTGATAGCAAACACATTGTCTACATTTAATTGAATATGTAGACATTTCTAAAGTGCTTTTGGCATATGCTGGGAAACATCTGCAACATTACAGTCTGGCAATAGATGCTTTTTTAAACTATTTATTTTTTTTTATATATTAGTATATTTTTACTACAAAATGCCTGCCTCACATTTGGGAAAAATAGTTATTCATACTGTGGCGGTAACCTGAGAAATTACTCAGAGACAGACTTTCATACCAGTTATGATTTAGTGATGACCTCACCCTTTCCCTTGTTCTTAAAATTTAAACCCATCTTTTTGAAATTTTACTCAAAGGGAAAAGAATAAAAAAAAAGGGACTGCAGCAACCTTTATGTTTGTTTCCAAAACTCCTTTCATACAGAGAATTTAAAAAGTAGATAGTCTTTACAGAAACAAATACGTCTAACAAAATACGGTTTTTTTTATTTTGCAACCCCAAAAGCACAAAAATTTTAGCGCATTCCTCGGCAATTATCATGGTTGAAAAATTTGGTTGCTAGTTTTGAAGAGTTTTATTCCTTTTGCATCTCCATTCAAGATACCAAGAATCAAAGACATAACAATAAACAAAATTGTTCAATTTTCCTGCATGTGAAATGTTGGTGTTGATGCAGAGGAGTGCACAGTAAAACATATTGCAATATCTTCTTTACTTGTGGCTCTTGCAAAAATTTTCCTTTTAAAGTCCCAAAAATTTTGGAAAGGGTTTTTCCTTTTAAGCCAACTTCTGACGTCTTTATTATGAAAATTGGATGTACATTCTAGAAAAATGGAATTGTAATTACGGGTTATTTTTTTTGATTTTCTTTTAAAGGTTTATAAAAAATAAACTACAGTGTCCCGGTAATCAGACAATGTGTAATAAAAAAGGCTTCTACACTGAAAAATTAAAAAAATTCACCAAAAATCCATTCCCAGAGGTATTTTTATTAATCTTAAAATTAAGCATCACAACCTGAATAACCCTTTCCCATCATTGGAAACCCAAGGGATTTCTCCACACTGCATAAAACTTAGGCATACTTTTGTTTTTTTCAACCCCCCAAATTCCAAAGGGTCTCAATATTTCGAACCACAAGGACAAAAGTGCCTCCAAAATCATGACTGATCTGGAATTACCTAACAAACAAACTGGAAAACCAAAAATTTTTGAAATCATTAAAGGGAAGATAAAAAAACTTATATAATCTTGAGCAAATAAATTACAAAAAAGGGACCAAATCCTTACTGGAAAATTAAATCTTTTATAAATATTTAGATTTAAAAAATTTCGGAAACAGCAAATTATACTGTAAATCTTTTAAAAAAAAAAAAAAAAAAAAAAAAAAAAAAAAAAAAAAAAAAAATATATATATATATATATTATATATATATTATATATTATATATTTAATTTTATTATATACTAAAGTAAAATCTTTTATACTTGACTGATGAAACATATTGTGTGTGTGTTTTGGTGTGTGTGTTGGGTGGTGTGTTGTTTGTGTGTTGTGGTGTGTGTGGTTGGGGGTGTGTGGGTGTGTGTGGTGTTGTGTCTTTTGTGTGTCTGTGTGTGTGTCTGTGTGTGTGTGTTTGGGGGTGTGTGTCTGTGGTTTTTTCTTTGTGTGTGTCCTGTGGTGTGTCTCTGTGTGTGTTTTTTCCCGTGTGTGGTCTTTTGGGGTGTGTCCTGGTGTGTGTCTCTGTGTGTTTTTTGTGTGGTGTGTCTGTGTGTGTGTGTGTGTGTGTGTGTGTGTGTGTCGTTGTGTTTTGTGTGGTGTGTGGTTGTTGTGTGTGGTCTGTCTGTGTGTGTTGTCTGTTGTGTTTTTTTGTGTGTGTGTGTGTGTGTTTGTTTTTTTTTGTTTTTTTGTGTGTGTGTTTTGGGGTGTGTGTTGTGTGGTGTGTGTGTGTGTGGGGTCTTCTCTGTGTGTATGTGTTGTCCCTTTTTTGTAGGTCGTCTCTGTGTGTTATGTGTCTGTTCTTGGTGTGTGTTTTCTGTCTCTGTGGTGGTGTCTGTCTGTGGTGGGTGTGTCTGTCTGTGTGTTGGGTGTTTGTCTCTGTGTGTGTGTGTCGTCTGTGTTTGTCTGTCTGTTGTGTGTGTGTGTGTGTGTGTGGGTGTGTGTGTGGGTTTGGTGTGTGTGTGTGTGTTGGGTGTGTGTGTGGTGTGTGTGTCTGTGTGTGTGGTGTCTGTGTGTGTGGGTCTGTGTGTGTGTGGTGTGTGTTCTGTGTGTGTGTCTGTGTTGTGTCTGTGTGTTGTGTGTCTGTGTGTGTGTGTGTTGTGTTTGTGTGTGTGTGTCTGTGTGTGTGTGTCTTGTGTGCGTGTCTGTGGGTGTTGTGTGTTTGGTTGTGTGGTGTGTGTGTGGTCTGTGTTGTGTCTGTGTGTGTGTGTGCTGTGTGTGTGGTTTTTCTGTGTGTG
>NC_051399.1:34550055-34555055 GCF_015228065.2 Penaeus monodon
CAAAAAATCATTTTTTTAAAAATCAAAAGGGATATAAAATTTTTTATTTCAAAGAAGGAGTTGGGTTTTATTTTAAAGAACTTATCGTAGGCACATTTTGCAGCATTTGAGGTAAAATGTTTAATGACTGTCAGTGTGTTCGTGCTTCATGTATTTGAGAGCCATTAGTCGATGTAAAAACGTGGTTAATTTGACTAAATGTATTGCGTGTCCCGTCAAATGGAGTAGAATAGAAGCATTGCAGATGAATCCCCAGTGTTATTTAGCATTAGTATTGCATGCTTGATTATATGACAATGACAACAGCTGCAGTTAGTTTGTAAAATGCGAGATTAGGATAATGATAATTTTTATTTAGGGATCAAGTGAGTTGAAGTTTATTTATGTAATAGGTACTTATCGATCTGGGCGACTGTTCTGGCACTGACCTACCGGTTTGTGATTGTGTGTTATATGCTGTGAACAATTTACAAAGTTCATAGTTTATGGTATGCAAGATAGTAAAGCCTTCGTAATTTCATGATTAAGAAGTTATTTTTTGTAATTTAGGAGTTCATATGTGTGTATACATACATACATACATATATATATATATATATATATATATATATATATATATATATATATTTTATATATATATATATTTATGTATATATATATATATATATATATATATATATATATAAAATATATATCATATATATTTAATATACATACATACATATGTGTGTGTGTGTGTATATAATAAACTATATATATATATATACTATATATATCAATATATATATATATATATACATAATATATAACATATATATATACATATACACATAACATATACACATACATAATACATATACATATACATATACAATACATACCACATACATACTACATACATACATACATACATACATACAAAACAACAAAACATACATACAACATACACACACAACACACACACCCACACAAAACACACACACACACACACACACACACACCCACACCACACACACACATATATACATACGTATATATTTATATACACATATATGTATATACATAATACATATATTTATATATATACATATGTATATATGTATATACATATACATATCTATCTATCTATCTATCTATCTATATATATATATATATATATATATATATATATATATATATATATATATAATATATATTCTTTAATATTTTGACACTGCATTTTGTAAGTATCATGATGTCATGTAGATTATCAGCTGCCCTTATTATGTCTTAAAAAGTGCGCATCATGAATGAAGCTAAAGGTGTACAGTACACATGTATAATTAATGATAGATTTTAAGAATATGCCCCCATAAAGATGGAGAAAAGTTAAGAAATGGTGTTAAATAACACCACTAGGTGCAATGATCACTAAAATAAGATAAAAAGTAAGGTCACAATTGCTTACCAAACACTACAAGTCCGTGCACATGAAGTATAATGTAGAATGATGTCACCTTGTGCTTCAGTATGCTTATTCTGACTAGTTAGAGCTTGTTAACCTCATTTATGATAAATCATCAAATACCAAACCACGTCTGTATGACGGAGTATAAATTAGAGAGGTTTATAGCCGTTGCCAGTGTGCCGAGCAGGGAGTCCATGATGTCAGATTATTCAATATAATTCTGAAAAATTATATATTTAAGAAGTTCTTAATAACAGTTACATAATATGTCAAAAGATTTTCCAGTAGTTCGTTGACTGATACGGAGAAAACAGTATTTTTCAATTTTGCAGTTGTTAGGACTTGATATACATTAGGGCTGGCCTATCTGAACGGTCAGAATCCAGGTTCACCACCACTGAATCCATGACAATTCATGGAAAATTATATCATATAGCAACCTAAATATACAGTCATTATAATTTTTTTTTTTTTCTAATAATTTTCTATTGTATTCCATTATCATATATTGACATTTGATATTGATTCTATTCAGGAAGGTTTAAAAATGCCTTATTTGGAGATTGCAACAAACATTCCTAGAGACAGAGTGACTCCGGAGATTGTTTCAACCCTTAGTAAAACTCTTAGTGAAACCATTGGGAAGCCAGAACAGGTATGTATTTTTTTTATTATCTTATTTATATATATATTTTTTTTTATTATATATACACATATACATGCATACATACATACATGCACATCACACACACACATGCACGCACATGCATGCACATGCAAGCGCAGACACACACACACAGACGCACATGCAAGCACACACATGCACACACACACACACACATACACACACACAAACAACACACACACACACACACACAGACACACAACACACACACACACACACACAGACACACACACACACAACACACCACACACACACACACACACACACACACACACACACACACACACACACACACACACACACACACACACACACACACACACACACACACACAACACACACACACACACACACAACACACACACACACACACAACACACACACACAGACACACACAACAACACACACACACACACACACACACACACACACACACACACACACACACACAGACACACACACACACACACACACACACAACACAACACCCACACACACACACCACACACACACACACACACACACACACACACCACACACACACACACACACACAACACACACACACACACCACACACACACACACACACACAACACACACACACACACAGACACACACATCACACACACTACACACATCACACACCACACACAACACACACAGACACACACACATACACACACACACACCCATACACACACACACACACAACACACACAACACAAATAACACCCACACACAACCACACAACACACACACACATCACACCACACAACACACCACACACACACACACACACACACACACACACACACACACACACACACACACACACACACACACACACACACACACACACGACACACCACACACACACACCACACACACACACAACACACATACACACACACACCACACAACACACACAACACCACACACACACACACACACACGCACCAACACAACACACCACACACACCACACAACACACACCACGACAGACACAGACACACAGAGACAGACACACACACACACACACACACACACACACACACAGACACACACACACACAGACACACACACACACACACAGACACACACACACACACAGACATATGATTCAGTCAATTCAAGTAAGATTTATACATAGTTTTTTTTTTTTTTTTTTGTTTTTTTTTTTTTTTTTTTTTTTTTTTTATCTTAGTATATCTTGTATAAAAAAAGACTTACAGTATACATTTGCTTGTTGTCCGTAATTTATTATCTAATATATTTATATAAGATTTATATCTTCCCAGTAAGGATTTGGTACCTTGTTTGTAATTTATTTGCTCATATGATTATATAGATTTTTTATCGTCCCTTTAATGATTTTTCATAATTTGGTTCCAGTATTGTGTTGTTTAGAGTACTTCCAGATCGCCATGAGTTTTGGAGGCAACTTTGATCCTTGTGGTTTCTGCAATTTTTTGATGAGCCTTGGCAAGTTAGGGGTTGGAAGAAAACAAAACGTATGCTTCTAAGAATTTAGGCGTAGTGGGAAATACCTGGAATTCCTAATTATAGGTAAGGGTTATTAAGGTTGTGATACTTTACATTTTAATATTAATGAAATACCTCTTGTCGACATGATTTTTTGGTGATTATCCTTGTTTAATTTCATGTGTAGAAGCCTTTTTTATTAAACATGTCTGATTTACCAGGACAGGCGTAGTTCTATTTTTTATGCTACCTTACAAAGTTAAATAAGAAAATATCCTAATTACAATTCCATTTCTTCTAGAATGTACATCCAATTCATAGATAAAACAGACGTCAGAAGTTGGCTTCAAAGAACAACCCTTCCCCCGATTGTTGGGTAACGTTAAAAGGGCATAAGTTTGCAAGATGCCACATGAATGAAGATATTGCAAATATGCTTTACTGTGCACTCCTCTGAATCAACACCTACATTTCACATGCAGGATAATATGAACAGATATTGTTTATATTGCTTGTTGTCTTGTGAGTCTTGGTATCTGTAATGGAGAATCTAAGGAATGAAACCTCATATCATTTAATCTTCTAACCTAATATTCAACCATAATTGTCCGTAGGAATGCACTGAAATCTTTGTGCTTTTGAGTTTGCCAACATAATTTAAAACTGTAATTTGTGAGTAGCGTTGTTCTAGAAAGTACGTATCTACTGTATGTAAGGGAGCATTGGAACAAACAAAGAGTTGCTCAGTCCCTTCTGTTATTCTTTTCCCTTTGAGTATAGCATATTTCAACAAGATAGGTTACAATTTTAAGAACAAGGAAGGTGAGGTCATCACTAAATCTCTAACTGGATGAAAAGTCTGTCCTCTGAGTAAGTTCTCAGGTTACCAGCTCCAGTATGAGTATACATATGTGTTCCTAATGTGAGGCGGCCATTTTTGTAATGTAGAATATATTACTAATATATACAAAAAATAAATAGATTCCAAAGCATCTATTGCCAGACTGTAATGTTGACAGTAGATTCCAGCTTAGTGCCAAAAAGCACTTTAAAATGTCTACATATTCAGATTATAATGTAGACAATGTGATTGCTATCAAACTGTATATTACATTACAGATCATATATACAGTATATTTTTAAACTGAAAAGGTAAGGAATACCATTAAGAAGATCTTGCATCCAAACAAAAAGTACTTAGAATCGTCATTTATTCTAATTATAATAATTTAAATCAAAGGTATTTTAAGCATTTTACGATGTGTGCAAATGTCAGCCTAATTGCAAAAACCCATTGCAAAAACAACTAGTTGGTTTTATTGAAACCTAATTTGCATCATAAAAAAATAGAACAATTGATTCACTTGCTAAATTTCCAAATTATT
>NC_051399.1:34560055-34562555 GCF_015228065.2 Penaeus monodon
AAGGAGTTAAAGCAGTAGGAAGCATTATGATAATGGTATAATGGCAAAAGGGTGAAAAATTAAGTTAACAATTCGGATAAGTGGACAGAACAAAGGGATGAAAAAAGGAAAAGAAAAGAGAAACGAACCATGCAAAATTAAGTTGAGTCCAAGGGCTGACAACCCAACGTACAGATTATCCCTACATTAGGCCTCAGTCCCCGTCTCCTAAACCCCCCCCATGACATGCTAGAGATGGGGGGGGGGGTACAACTGTTGACGTGTAAAACCTATCATCCCTCTTTACCTTTCCATTAGCATGCCTCCTTTATAGTGCTACATGACCTTTGATGGCTAGCACATTTATTTTGCTTTTTAACCTTTAACCATTACATGGATGTCTAATAACCCGGAGGTTAGTAATGGCTCCTGCCCATTTTATTTGATTTTGGTAAAGACTTAGAAGCAGGGATAAATGTGACCCTCATAAACACCTCAATCTATAAGGATTTTTTGTAATAAGTTGTGTTACAACGGATGTATTTTGAAACTGGATTTCTGATTACATTGGCAGAGGTGTGAACTCTTTCATGCTTTTTTTTTTTTTTTTTATAGTCCTAATGATAAACCAAGTTCTGTGAGAAACTTTATTATGTACAAAAATATATTAAATCTGATTCCTATACAGAACCCTATTTTGTATAGTGAGCCAAGGGTAAACTTTAACGTCACAATTAAAAAGCTCATAAATAAATACAACATTCACTGAATATTAAAGGCCAATAATATCTAAATATATACATCCAATACAAAGGATCCATACAGTCCGGAAATATAAAAGGTAAAATTACTCACTATTGTATCATGTTTTTTTTTCATTCCTCATTCAATCATTAAAAAAAAAAAAACATATTACAAAGCTCATCAAGAATTGAATTTTTGTGAATCCTTTTTAAACGATGTGCTAGAAGTAGATTTTTTTCTCATCCTGTGTCTCTTTTTTAGCTGCTTCCTTTTCAGAAGTGTTTTTGATCTGGGATGCACTATTCTTGGGTGAATGCCTTTCTCATCTTTAGTCTTTTCTCTTTTTGTCACTCCCTGAGGTGGGATACAATTCTGCCTCCAAGGCTATCATTCAAAGAATCATCCTGTGAATCATGCTTATTCGTTTTCGATTCCACAGAACTTCTTTTCTCAATGTATTGCCATTTCTTCCCATGCCTTCTTTGGGGATATGCTTCTAAGTTCTCTCCTCTGGTGTCCATGCCATACTGGGTCATCTACATCAGTGTCGAGTTGTAGCATTCACTAGCCACTGCTGTTGGCTTTACGTCCTTGGAAGGAGAATCACTTGCTGTGTCTTGAGTGACCGGAGTTGTGTCTTTGCCTTTGCTGAAAAAGAAAGAAGAAAAAATTATAGTTAGGAGGTGAGTAATTCTTGGAAACAGAAAAAAAAGGAAGAACAAAATTGTCTTGTTCTATATGTAACAGTACTATGACCCTGTTTGTATACTTAATTACACAATAATAACTTAGAAAAAATGTCAAATACTGAGATATGATACTGTTTCATAGAAACTGGAAATAAAACAAATAAAAATAAATAAATAAATAAAATAAATCATAAATATAACAAATAAAAAAGAAAGTAATGGGAAAAAAGGTTAAGATAAAGGAAATTGAAACCATGAAAAATTTGGAAAGAAGAAAAGGAAAAGATAGAGAAAACGAGAAGACTATTGAAATAGCCTATCATAGTATCCTGTAAAAAGTAAGGGTACTGTATAATTTTCTGTTGGCTACAAATTTTTTGTGGAACTGCAACTGCCTCTTTTGAGATTAGCTCACATTCCCTTACTAACTGTTCCCATACCTGCTGTGCAATGACTGACTAGTAAGCTGACGCATCTAGTTTTCTTCATATTGATAATGTTGGCACCTTTCCTATACTGTCTTTTCAAAGTCTTCCTTCTCATTCACACTTTTGCTACCAAGTCTCAGCTTTTTTTAACCTCTGAAAATTGATTCACAAACACATTACTGAATAAATTCTCAGAAATAATTATTTGCTTTCTTGTAAATCATATTTCTTCCTCCAGTAGATTAATAAATATACATGCATTTTTTTCAAGATTTCTTATTTAGTTGAAGATCCATCTGAATAAACACTATCTTATAATTTTCCCTTTAACTATATCTGATAATACTGAAGGTATTCTAACTGACAAGGTATATAAAACAGAATGCTATTTTTTATCTTTTTTTTTTTTTTTTTTGTTTTTTTTTTTTTTTTGAAATTTTGAATGCTAATGAAACACATATTACTGATCACTATACCTTCTTCTTTTGCTTGCAAGTCTAATGACAGTTTGTCAATGGTTTTAACATTAGCAGTCAAGTCTCCCATGACACCATTCATGATATTTTCAAAGGCATCATCATGTTCCATCTGCAATTGATAGATAATTAACATGTATGTTCATTTTAACATAGCCTTCCTTTCATAGATTCAGATTTAGTT
>NC_051399.1:34567555-34570055 GCF_015228065.2 Penaeus monodon
TTCATGTTCTGATCCACCCCAAATGTAATGTTCATCTTTCAGTTCCACACATTCTGTTGACCTGTCCACATTTTTCCAATAAATTTCCATTACCATCCTACTCCAGTACGACTGTTGATTTAATTTTACTGAAAAATTTCTGCCGCATCAACATCTAATATCATTAGCAGTGTATTCAAAATATAGTGATAGCATGAGACTTGAGGGCAAAGCCCCCTTGTAAGCAAGTGCTCTATGACATCAAAGATCATATGGTACTATGGTAAAGTAGAGTAGAGAAAAGGGTTAGGAATGAGTTAATGATTAGGGTCAAGTTACAGTTTGAACAGTACTAGAAGGTAGTATGGTAGTGAAAAGGGTAGAAAGGAGGAGCTAATAGGGCATAGCATAAGGTAAAGGTTATTAAAAGGAGTTAAAGCAGTAGGAAGCATTATGATAATGTATAATGGCAAAAAGGGTGAAAATTAGTTTAACAATTCGGATAAGTGGACAGAACAAGGGGATGAAAAAAAGGAAAAGAAAAGAAGAAAAGACCATGCAAAATTAGTTGAGTCAAGGGCTGACAACCAAAGTACAGATTATCCCCTACATTAGGCCTCAGTCCCCGTCTCCTAAACCCCCCCCATGACATGCTAGAGATGGGGGGGGGGGTACAACTGTTGACGTGTAAAACCTATCATCCCTCTTACCTTTCCATTAGCATGCCTCCTTTATAGTGCTTCCCATTTGAGGGCTAGCACATTTATTTTGTTTTTAAACCCCTTAACCATTACATGAGTCAAAACACGGAGGAGAAATGCCCCCAATGACCATTTTATTTGATTTGGTAAACTAGAATCAAGGGGTTTAAATGTGACCCATCATAAAAAATCAATATATAGGTTTTTTTGTTAATAAGTTGTGTTACAGTATGTATTTTGAAACGGATTTCTGATTCATTGGCAGAGTGTGAACTTTTCATGCTTTTTTTTTTTTTATAGTCCTAATGAAAAAACACAAAGTTCTGGGGAGAATACTTTTTTATGTACAAAATATATATAAATCTGATCCTATACAGAACCTATTTGTATAGGACCCAAAGGAAACTTTAACGTACACAATTAAAAAAACTCTCAATAAATACAACATTCACTGATATTAAAGGCCAATAAAATATCTTAAAATAAAAATACATCCAAAATACAAAGGATCCATACAGTCAGGAAATATAAAAGGTAAAAAATTTTTCCACTATTGTATCATGTGTTTTTTCATTCCTCATTCAATCATTAAAAAAAAAAACAATATTAAAAGAGTCATCAAGAATTTAATTTTTGTGAATCTGTTTTAAACGATTGTGCTAGAATTAGATTTTTCTATCCTGTGTCTCTTTTTAGTGCTTTTTCCCTTTTTAGAAGTGTTTTTTATCTGGGATGCACTAGTTTGGGTGAATGCCTTTCTCATCTTTAGTCTTTCTCTTTTTGTCACTCCCTGGAGGGGGGATACAATTCTGCCTCAAGGGGTATCATTCAAAAGATCATCCTGTGAATCAAAGACTCGTTTCGATGCCACAGACTTTTTTTCCATCAATGTATTGCCATTTCTTCCCATGCTTCTTTGGGGATATGCTTCTAAGGTTCTCTTCCATCGTGTCCATGCCCTCGGGTCATCTACATCAGTGTCGGAGTTGTAGCATTCACTATCACTGCTGTTGGCTTTACTCGCTTTGGAAGGAGAATCACTTGCTGTGTCTTGAGTGACCGGAGTTGTTTCATTTGCCTTTGCTGAAAAAGAAAGAAAAAAAAAAAAATATATAGTTTAGAGGTGAAGTAATTCTTGAAAACAGAAAAAAAAAGGAAGAAAAAATTGTCTTGTCTATATGTACAGTACTATGACCTGTTTGTATACTTTAATTACACAATAAATACTTAGAAAAAATGTCAAATACTGAGATATGATACTGTTCAGTAGAAAACTGGAAAAAAAAATAAAAATAAAAAATAAATAAATAAATAAAATAAAATCATAATAATAACAAATAAAAAAGAAAGTAATGGGAAAAAAAGGTTAAAGATAAAGGAAATGGAAACATGGAAAAAAATATGGGAAAAGAAGAAAAGGAAAAGATAGAGAAAAAGAGAAGGACTATGAAATAGCCTAGCAATAGTATCCTGTAAAAAGGAAGGGTATGTAATAATTTTCTGTTCTAAAAAGTTTTTTTGGAAATGCAGACGCCTTTTGAGATTAGCCACACCCTTTACTACTTTTCCCCATACCTGCTGTCAATGATGCTAGAAGTGAGCCACCTTGTTTTTCATATTGATAATTTTGGCACACTTCCATTACTTTTTTTTCAAAGTTTTCCCTTTCATCTTCAATTTTTTTGCTCCCAAAGTTTACAGTTTTTTTTAACCTCTGAAAAGAATCACAAAACATTATGAAAAATTTCCCCCAGAAATAATTATTTGCTTTCTTGTAAGTCTATTTCTTCCTCCAGTAAATTATAAAAATTACAGCATTT
>NC_051399.1:34574427-34577954 GCF_015228065.2 Penaeus monodon
TATATTTAAATTTTATCTATATATATATATTTATCTTTTATATTATATTTTTATATATATATAAAGTTATCTTATAATATATATATAATATATATATATATATTATATAAATTTTATCTATATATATATAAAATAAAATAAAATTATATATATATTATATATATATATATGTATATATTATTATGTTATTATATATATATATATTATATATATATATATATATATATATTATAATATATCTGATAGATTTATTGAAGTAATTTTATATATATATATATATATAATATATTATATTATATTATATATATATTATAATAAAATTTTATATATAAAATATATATATATATAATTATATATATATATATATATTAAAATTTTTATATTTATATAAAATATATTTTATATAAATTTTTATATAATATACATTATTTTTAATTTAAAATAAATTATATGATATACATTATAATTTTTATATTTTTAAATATTTAAATTATAATTTTATATATAATATAATTATAATTATATATTTTAATATAATATATATATAATATTTTATTATCTATATATTTTATATTATTTCATATCATTATATATATATATATATATCTATCTATATCTATATCATTATATATATATATAATATATATCCTTCTATATATCTATATATCTCTATCCGTATCATCTATACCCTTATACATTATTCTCTTATATATATAATCATTATATATATTTTATCTATATACTATAAAATATATATTAATACTATTATAGTATATTTTCGATATACTTTATATATAATCTATATATATCTCCATTATATATCTATATATATATATATTCTATATATCTATATACTCTACTCTATATCTATATCATCTATATTTATAATATATATATACATATAGATATACTTATATACATATATACTTAATATTCATTATATATATATTATAGATATCTTATATATATATATATATATATATTTTGCTCTATTACTTCCCCTTCTCTGTCTTTTATTATTTTTATTAATCTACTTTTTTGATTCATTTGTATTCTAAATATTTTTATTTTTCATTCTTTTACCCCACTTATTCTCTTTCCTCTTTCATCTCTCTCTAGTTCCCTTCTTCTATGCTTCTTCACCCTTTTCGACTTATTATCTTTTCAGTCTCTTATCTCTAATTTCCCATATTATTTATTTCTTTTATTATCTTATTCCTACTTCTATTATTATGTTCCTTCTTTCTGTTTATATATTTTCTTCTTTCCCTTCATTTTATTTATTATATGTTCCCTTTATTTTATAGATCTTATATTATTTAACTTCTTTTTTTTTTTCTTTTTATTCTTTATTATTATGTTTTATTATTTATTTTGATGCTTGATATTATTCTATGAAACTTATATTTTTTATTCTTTTTATATATTTTTATATTTTTATTTTTATTTCTATATTTTTTTTTATTATATATATAGATCTACTTTTAACTTTTATATTAATATATTAATAATATATCTATATATATATATAATAGTAGATTACATTTTCTATATATTATATATCCCTTATTTATAAAATATTATATCTTATATATATATATATACCCTATATTATATCTATAATATATATATAATTATTTTTTGACTGATCACTGGCATTCATATTTCAGGGATGAAATCGATTATTTGAATGCACAAATACGAAAAGTATCGGCAAAGAATTGTGAGTAAAAGTTGTATTTTTTTCATTTCCAATGTTCTCTATTTATGTACTTATTTATAAAATAATACATAACTGATATACTTGAAATGAGCACAAATGCTTTATTAGTTATTAATGCAGTTTGATCTACTTAGTTATTTTTAACGGTATTTTTAAAAAATTATAAATAATCTTGGGTATTAGTGGTTGATTAGTTTGTTTTATTGCTGTATGGTTTTATATTACTTAGTATATGTAAGGAAAACACTGATGGATAGAGAATGATGTTTTGGTTTTATAATAAATGCCATCAACTCAAATCTTTTATCAAGTCACATTTCTGCTATGTACAATTAATAAATAAATTTTGGTAAGGAGTACCAGTCAACTAACTTTGCTCTTGGGAATATCCTTTACAGACGATACTGATGAGAGCTATGATGTAGACGAGTATGAAGAGGACTTTGATGAAGATGGTAATTTGATTGAGTGTGGTTATCCAGACTCTGGCATGAAGCTTCGGAGAGAGATCAGAGAGATGTTGAGCAGTGACAAAGATGACAGTGAGAGTGACTGAATACAAGATCTCATTTTCTTTCACTATTTTACTCTGTTGATATTATACCAGTGTAAGGATTCTGTGTTAGACTTCGTTGGAGTGATGTGAACAGGACTCAGTGGGAATATAGGAAGGGGTTTTTGTATTATTTCCATAAATAAATGAATGTGGAATGTACTATCCATAAATCATGACTAGAAAAGCACTGGCTCCAAGGAGGACAGTTCCATGCTCAGGATCCTATTCCTACCAGCCGTGACTCGTGGCACAGGATGTATTACAGAAAATTGAGTATTACAAAAAAACAAAAAATAACAAATAACAAAATGTTACTTATTTTTCTTATTATTGCCCTGAATTATGGACTACCTAGAGAGATGATATGGAGTCTGTGGCAGGAAAACGGTTTATTACCATCTCGGTAAAACAATTCAGGTGACAAATATTGGAAAATGGCAAAAAAGCTAAAAACGCTTAGGCAGAAAATGAGAAAATAAAATGGCATGGGGAAGGCATGGGCCCCATGCACAGCACAGACAAATGAGTATCTTTGAGTTTGACGAGTCCCTCAAAAGACACAAGCATAATTATTTAGGACTGTAACACATTGCATGCGAGTAGGTTGCAATCCAGGAAAGTTCACATGTTGCTGTATATATCTATTAATAGAAGTAGAGGGGCGAACTTGCCAAAATTTTCTAACACAACTTAAACTGATTCCAATTTACTCTAAACATGTAGGTGTCTCAGATGTATACATATATATGTGTATATATACATATTTGTGTATATATATACATATATGTATATATATACATATATGTATATATATACATATATGTATATATATACATATATGTATATATATATACATATATGTATATATATATACATATATGTATATATATACATATATATATATAGATATATACATATATAGAGAGATATATACATATATGTATATATATATAGATATATAGAGTATAGATATATATAATATATAATAGAGTATAGATATATACATATATATATATAATAATATAACATATATACATATATATAATATATATTTTATATATAATATATATATATATATATATATATATATATACATATATATAATATATATATAATCAATATAATAACTATATTATATCATATTATTATATATATACTATACTATATACATATACACATTACACATCACCACAAAAAACAAAACACAACAAAAAAACACCCACCCCACACCAACACCTCATTCACATT
>NC_051399.1:34578054-34585554 GCF_015228065.2 Penaeus monodon
ATATTTTTAAAATTTTTTTTATATTTTTATATTATTATATTAAAAAATTTTTAAAAATTTTTATAAAATATATAAATATAAAATATATAAAATTGAAAATAATATAATTTAAAATTTTTAAAAAAATTTTAATTTTTAAATTTAAAATTAATTTTAAAAAATCTAATTAAAATATTTATTTTTATATATATTTTTAAATTATAATTTTTTAAATTTAAATTTAATTTAAATATATTAATTGTATAATTTAAAAATTTTTTTTAAATAATTTAATAAATTTTATATTAATATTAAATTTTATTATTTAAATATTATATATTTAAAATAATATATAATTATATATTTTAATAAATTAATATTTTAAAAAATATTAAATTAAATAAAATTTTAAAAAATAATATTAATTAATTAATTTAAAATTAAAAAATAATTTTTATATATAATTTTTAAATATTTATTATATAATTATATTTAATTAAAATATTATTATAATATATTTTAAAAATTTAATAAAAATATAAAAAATATTAAAATAAATATATATTATAAAAATATAAATATAATAAAATTTTTTATTATATAAATTTTTTTAAATAAATTATATTTTTAAATAATAAATTATTATAATTTTTTAATTATTTATATTATAAAATAATATAATTTTAAAAATATTAAATTTTTATTATATAAATTATTTTTATATATTTTTTTAAAAAAAAAAAATTTATAAAATAATTTAAATAAAAAATATTAATAATTAAATAAATAATTTTATATTTTATAATAATTTATTTAAAAAAATTTTTATAAATTATATTTAAATTTTTGGGTAAAATTAAATTATTATATTTAGTTTATTTTTAAAAAATATATTTTTATTTATATAAAAATTTTTTAAAAATTATATTATAAAAAAAAAATTTTACATTAATATATATTATTTAAAAAAATATACATTTTAAAAAAAATTTTATAAAAATAATATAATTAAAATTTTAAATATAATATAATATAATTTTATATAAATTTAAAAATTTTTAAAAAATTTTATTTAAATTTAAAAAAAAAAAAAATAAAAATTAAAAATTTTTTAAAAAAATAAAATTTTTAAATTTTTAAAAAAATTAAAAATTTTTTTATTTAAAAATAATATTTTTAATATTTTATAATTTAAAATTTTTTAAAAAAATTTTAATATTTTTTTTAAAAAATTTTTTAAATTAAACATTTATAAAAAAATTAAATAAAAATATAAATATAAAATTTTTATATTTATTTAAAGGGTTTTACATTAATTTAAATTTTTTTTAAAATATAATATTTTTTTAAAATTATAAATAATATTAATATAAAAAAAATTAAATAAAAATATTATTATTTAAAATTAAAAATTATAAAAAAAATATTAAAAAAAATTTATTTTAAAAAATAAAAGTTTTATTAATTTTTATAAAAATATTTATAAATTTTTAAATTTTTTAAAAATTTTAAAAATAAGGGTAAAAATATAAAATTTTATATATAATAAAATTATTAAAAATTTTTTTAAATTTTTAATTAAATTTAAGAAAAATTATTTTTTAATTAAATAAAAATTTTTTTTTTTTATTTTTATTTTTAATTTTTTTTTTTTAAAAAATTTTAAAAAAATTTTAAATTTTTTTTTTAAAATTTTTTTTTTTTTTTTTAAAATTTTTTTTTTTAAATTTATTTAAAAAATTTTTTTTAAAATAAAAATTTTTTTTTCTTCCCCTTGGGGAAAAATTTTTTTAGGGGAAAAAAATAAATTTTTTTTTAAAAAAAAAAAAAAAAAGGAAAAAATTTTTTTAAAAAAAATTTTTTTTTTTTTTTTTTTTTGCAATTTTTTTAAATTTTAAAAAAATTAAAAATTAAAAATTTTGAAAAAAGGCACCAAATCCCCCTTTTTTTTATTTTAATTTGGTTTTTATTTTTAATTTTTTTTTTTTGGGGGGAAAATTTTTTTTTTAAAAAAAAAAAAAAAGGGTTTTTGGGGGTTTTAGGTTTTTTTTTTTTTTTTTTTTTTTTTTTAAAAAGGGGTTTAAAAAAAAACCCTGGGGGAAAGAGGGTTTTTTTTGGTTTTTTTTTAAAAAAATCCACCCAATATTTCTTCCCCCCAAAATTTTTTTTGGTAAACAAAAAAAAAAAAATTTTTTTTTTTTTTTAAAAAAAAATTTTTAATTTTGCTTTGGGAAAAAAATTTTTTTAAAAAAAAATTTTTAATTTTAACTTTTAAAGGGGATTTTTTGGAAAAGAAAAAAGAAAAGGGTTTTTCCGATTTGGAGAAAAAGGGGGAAAAAAAAACAAAAACGCTTTTTGGCAAAAAATGAAGAAAATAAAAAGGCATAGGAAAGGCTGGGGGCCCCCCCAATGGGGACAGCAAAAAAGACCCAAATTTAAAATACCCCTTTTAGTTTTGACGAGTTCCCCCAAAAAATACACAAAACAAAATTTTTTTTGGCGTAAAAACACATTTTTTCATGCGGGGGGTTTTTTTTGGCATCCGGAAAGGTTTTTTTTCAGGGTTTGTGTATTAATTTATTTTTAAAAAAAAGTTAGAAGGGGGGAAAACTTGCCAAAAAAATTTTTTTCAAAAAACAACTTTTAAAAAAAAGATTTCCCCCCAATTTTTTTCTCTAAAAAAATGTTGGGGGTCCAGATGTAAAACATATAAAAATGTTTTAAATACAATTTTTTGGGGTAAAATTTTTATTACATATATGTTATAATTTAAAAAATGTTTTTTTAAAAAATTTTAAAATTAGTTATATATAAAAAATAATGGGAAAAAAATATTACAAATTTTTTTATTAAAATTTTTTTAAATATATGTAATAAAAATACCATATAAAAGTTTTAATTATAAAAAAATTTAAAATGTTTTTTTAAAAACATATATGTTATATATACTATATGTTTAAATTATTTTAACTTTTTTTAATGTTAAATTTTTAAATAAATTTTAATTAAAAAATAATTTTAAAATATTGAAATTTTTTATTTTAAAAAAAATTAAATTTTTAAAAACGATAATTTTATATAAAATAATAAACAATATAAAAAAAAATTTAATTTTAAAAAATATGTATATATATACATATTGTAATAATATTTCATATAATTTTAAAAATAAAAATATTATAGAAAGGGGGGAATATTTTCATAATATAAAAATTTTTAATATTTTTTTAAATTTAAAATTTAATATATAATATAATATATAATAATATAGGTATAGAATTATAACATATATATAATAAAAGATTATATAACAAATTTTATAATTATAGATATTTTATATATATAAAATATTATATATAATATATATATATATATATAATAATATATATATATAAAAGGTAATAGATATATACATTATATAGGTATTAAGATTATTACCATATATAAAAGGTATAGAATATATAACCAATATATACCATATAAAAACACATTAATACCCAATATATACACAATAATATACACAAAAATTATACATAAAAATAAAAACAATATACATATATTACACATATAAAACAAATATAAATATTAAAATTATATATTAAATATATAAATTTTAATATTTAATTTTATAAAATTTTATATATATTATAATATTTTATATATATATATATAAAAATACATATATATTATAAAAACATATATATAAAATTATATCATATTATATAAAAATATTTATTATATTATATTATATTAAAATAATATATATATTATATAATATATTATAATTACATATCATATTTATAAACTTATATATACATAATATTAAAAAAAAACACCACCACCACACACCAACAACACACAACACCCCACACACAAAACACCACCACACACACCCCCAACACACACCAACCCCAACCACCACACACACACCAAAACCCCACACACACACACACAAAACTTTGCAGGTCTTTTCATCTTCCTCTTTCCTTTTCATTTGTCCTAATCATTAACTTATTTTTACCCTTTTTGCCACAGTACTTTACCCCAGTACTATTTGACTTTTGATGTCTAGCACATTTAATTGTTTAAAACATTAACCATTTCCTTTTCCTTCCGAAACAGAGACTAGGATCCAATGCTAGGGATCACCCTTGCCTTGGGCCTCAGCCCAATCTTTTCTTCTTCTACTTTTCATTTCCTTCTCTTTTCCAACCCCTTCTACCGCTTCCTAAGGTGTGAGAGCTGTGTTGTAAAGATAAAGGCTGCCTTTGTGTCATGTCCAAACCCTTTCAGTATTACCCTGTTTAGATTTCTGGCTCTTACCCCTCAAGGGGACCCTAAGGGAGTGGACTATTTCCTCAACATACTCAAGGCTTACCATGGACAGTAATGAAGACTTTGTACCCCTATTAGGGGAATTGCAGCTTGCCCCATTATCAACTAGCCCCACTGATTTTAATTCTCCTGATTCTTCAACCCCAGGTTCTCCTTTGACCACAACTCTGAACACTGCTACTACTACCCCTTTCAACACTACTTCTTCCACATGTCCTCTTTCTTCTACTACCCCCACCTCTACAAACCTTTTGAATAATCTGTTTAGCCCAGCCAATTACTTATTATTGTATTATTTTTTTCTGCTGTGTCAATATCTAAGGTCATCAGCAGTGTATTCAAAATATATTGATAGGGTGGGGGTTTGGGGGGCTAAGGCCCCGGTAAGGAAAGTTTAAATGGTTCTGTCTGTGGATTTTCCCAGAAAGGTCAAATGTCAAAACAAACAAATGTGCAAGACATCAAAGGTCATACAGCATTTATTTTTTCCAAAAGTATTGTTGGCAAAAAGTGTAAAAAAAAAGAGTTTTAATGA
This sequence comes from Penaeus monodon, assembly GCF_015228065.2. Taxonomy (NCBI): domain Eukaryota; kingdom Metazoa; phylum Arthropoda; class Malacostraca; order Decapoda; family Penaeidae; genus Penaeus; species Penaeus monodon. The sequence goes on from NC_051399.1 coordinate 34,582,904, forward strand.
TTAGGAAATTTGTGGACCCGAAGGCATGGAAGAAGGGGAAAGGTAAAGGGAAAGGAGGAGAAAAAAAAGCATGCCAAAATTAGTTTAAGATGAGAGGGGCCCCGAGCTCCAAGGTAGGGGTAATCCCCTACGTTATGCCTCAGTCTTCATCTCATAAGGATTGGGTGGGGTAGCCAAGCCAAATGGGACTGATTTTTCGTGATCCCCTCTACAGCCCCTTACTCTGACAACACTCTCCTTTTCCAGAATCTCAAAAAACAAAAAAAGGCAAAAAGTTTTTTTTTCCCTTTCGCCAGCTGGCCCAGAATTTTTTGTTTCCTGGGTTTGTTCAATTACTTTTTGAAAAATCCCAAGCTGATGCATTATCAATCCTAAATGACTTCACTGGGAAACCTGCCCAGCCTCATCCCTCCCTCAATACCTGTATTGGAGCTGCCTCCATCTTCCCAACAACTGCCCTGTCTACAATTAAGGATTGGTCAGATTATGAAGAAGACTTACCTGCTTTGTAGACTGTGATGCAGTATCAGTAGATGCTACACCATTCCCCCTAGAGGCCCCTGTAATTCTTTCACCGTTAGTACCAAGATTACTTTCCAAAGCATAACTTCCCCCATAATGTTTTATATTGGGAGAGGAGTCCCCCCCCCCCTTGTCCAAAACCCTAAACCCAACCACCCCCCTGCCGATGCCAGAAATTTTTTTGGGGATTCTAGGCCATTCTGCAAACACTGCCGCTGCCAAAAGCCCAATTTCCCCCTTCCCTTGTGCATAACCTGTCCATTAATTTAAATTTAAAACTGCTTTTGCACAATGACCCCTGTGCTAACATGGTGGGTAAACCCCTTTAGTTTTTTTTAATGGTTCAAAAAAAAATTTATTTCTTGAAAGGTGGGGGCAATTTCCTTCCACCTGGCTCATTGAAAAAAAAAGGGGGGAAAAAAGGGGGGGGGGTTTTTTTTTGGCAAAATTTTTGTTTTAAAAACCCCCGGGGGGGGTTTTTTTTCCCCTTAAAAAAAAAAAAAAAAAACCCCCAAAAATTTATTTAAAAATTTAAAAAAACCCCCCTTTTCCAAACCCCCCCTTTTTTGGGGGGAAAAAAAAAAAAAAATTTTTTTTTTTTTAAAAAAAAAAAAAAAAACCCCCCCTTTTTTTTTTTTTTCCCCTTTTTTTTAAAATTTTTAAAAAACCCCCCAAAAAATTTTTTTTCCTTTAAAAAAAACAAGGGGGGGCCCCCTTTTTAAAATTTTAAAAAAAATTTTTTTGGGGGGGGCCCCCTTTTTTTTAAAAACCCCCCCCCCCTTTTTTTAAAAAAAAAAAAAAAAAATTTTTTTTTTTCCCCCAAAAAACCCCCCCTTTTCCCCCAACCCCCCCCCCCCCTTTTTTTTTTTTTTTTTTCCCCAAAAAAATTTCCCTTTTTTTTTTTAAAAATTTCCCCCCCCCCTTTTTTTTCCAAAAATTCCAAAAACCCCCCTTCCCCCCCAAAAAATTCCCCCCCTTCCCCCCCAAAAAACCGGGGGGGCCCCCCCCTTTCCCCCCCTTTTTTTTTTCCCCCCCTTTTTTAAAATTTTGTTCCCTTTTTCCCCCCCGGGGGTTTTTTTTTTTTTTAAAAAAAAACCCCCCCCCCCCCCCCCCCTTTTTTTTCCCCTTTTTTTTTTTTTTTCCCCCCCCCCCCCTTTTTTTTTTCCCCCCCCCCCCCCCCCCCCCCCCCCCCCCCCCTTTTTCCCCCCCCCCCCCCCCCCCCCCCCCCCCCCCCCCCCCCCCCCCCCCCCCCCCCCCCCCCCCCCCCCCCCCCCTTTTTTTTCCCCCCCCCCCCCCCCCCCCCCCCCCCCCCCTCCCCCCCCCCCCCCCCCCTTTCCCCCCCCCCCCCCTTTTTTTCCCCCCCCCCCTTACCCAAAAAAAAAAATTTTTTTTTTTTTTTTAAAAAAACCCCCCCCAAAATTTTTTTTTTTTTTTTTAAACCCCCCTTTTTTTTTTAAAAAAAAAATTTTTTTTTTTTTTTAAAAAAAAAAAAAATTTTTTTTTTCCCCCCCCCCCCCCCCCCCCCCTTTTTTTTTCCCCCCGTAATTTTTCCCAAAACCCCAAAACCCCCCCTTTTTTTTTTTTTTCCCCCCCTTTTTAAAAAAAAAATTTTTTTTAAAAAAAGGGGGTTTTTTTTTTTTTCCCCCCCTTTCCCCCCCAAAAAAAAAAATTTTTTTTTGGGGGGGAAAAAAAATTTTTTTCCCTTTTTTTTTTTCCCCCAAAACCCCTTTTTTCCCTTTTTAAAAAAAAATTTTTTTCCCCCTTTTTCCCCCCTTTTTTTTTCTTTTCCCCCAAAATTTTTTTTTAAATTTTTCCCCGGGTTTTTTTTTTTCCCTTTTTTTAATTTTTAAAAAAAAAACCCCCCCCAAAAAAAACCCAAAAACCTTTCCCCTTTTTAAAAAAATTTTTTTTTTTTTTTAAAAGGAAAAAAAATTTTAAAAAAAAGGGGGTTTTTTAAAAAGGGGGGGGAAAAAAACCCCCTTTTTTAAAAAAACCCCCCCCGGGCCCCCCCCCTTTTTTAAAAACCCCCCTTTTGGGGGCCCCCCGGCCCAAAAAACCGGCCCCCCAAAAAAAAAAAAACCCCTTTTTCCCCCCCTTTTTTTTTTTTCCCCCCCCGGGGGGTTTAAATT
>NC_051399.1:34590189-34595189 GCF_015228065.2 Penaeus monodon
TGGAAGGGTTGGGGCCAGCGTTGACTCCCCCCCCACTTTTTCTCCCCTTTTATCTCCACTCTCCTCCCTCTCCTCTTTTTAATACACATATGTAAATATATATATATATTATTATTATAATATTAAAATTTTAAAATTATATTTATAATAATATATATGTGTAATATATATATTGTATGTATATATTGTATCTGTTTATACACACACCACACACACAACACACACACAACACACCAACCACACACACACACACACACACACATATATATTATATATATATTATATATATATATATATATATATATTATATATATATATATATATATATATATATATATATATATATATATATATATATATATATGTATATGTATATGTATATGTGGTGTGTGTGTGTGTGTGTGTGTGTGTGTGTGTGTGTGTGTGTGTGTGTGTGTGTGTGTATCATATCATATATTATATCATATCATATTCGTGCCATCACCGATGCTGTGGTTGACTAACTACTTGGCGCCATGTTGACATCATGGGTGGCTGACCATGATCCTTTCCCAGGGGATAGTTGTTAGGTAATCATTACTGGTGGTTTTCACCCGTATCACATCTGCAACAGACCCCCACTACCATATCTAGGTTTGATTTACCCAACTTCAGCAAATCTGTGCGTGTACTCGCGCGAGCGCGCGACGATTTGCGTGTACACACACACCCACACACACACACCACACCACACACACACACACACCACACCCCACACACACACACCACACACACATATATATATATAATATAATATATATATATATATATATATATAATATATATATATAAAATTATAATTATATATATAAATTTAAAATTTATTATTTATTTGTATATTATATTTCTTTTTATTTATTACCGTGGCCATTATTATATATGTGTTTGGTATATTTATTATTCCCTTCCCTTTTACCTTAGGAAATTCTCTACCGCTGGTCACCAGGCGGTGAACCATGTAGTTTCATCGTGGTTTAGTCCTTGCCAGGACACCGCGGCCTATACCCACTAGATGCCGGTGTACAGTTAATCATTCTCACTATTTATATATATAATATATTTATTATATATATATATGATAATATTATTATAAATATATATATGATATATATATATTCTATATTTATACCACTATCTATATATATATATAATATATATATATATCTATATCATATGCATATTACATATTACTATACATATACATATACACATTACATATACATATACATTTATATATATATATATATATATATACAATAACATACATATATATATATATATTATATATATATATATATATTTTATATATATATATATCGTGTATAATATATATATCCTTTTTAACGGATCGGTTATTTTAGGTATCATCTCATATATTAATTTGTATCTTCATCTTTGACTGCTGGCTTGGCAGTGAGCTACGTGGATCAAGGTAACAGTTTCATTCCCCAGGAGAGTGCCGGGTGACTGGTAATCCCCATTATTCCGTTTTGACAGCTTGATTCGCGGCTCTACCCTTTTAGATCAGGTAACTTCCCTTATTAATATATTCGGTTGGGACTCACTTGAATTAGATGCTTGACAGTGTATGTAATATCAGTATATTCCTTCGGGAACAACGCGGTTATATATGATATTATATATATATATATATATATATATATATATTCTAATATATATACATACAATACTATATATATATATAAATATATATATTATATAATATAATTATATATATATATATATAATATACTATTATATTATATATATCTATTATATATATCTATATCATATATATAATATATATATATATATATATATCTATATATAATATATATATATAATATATATAATATAAAATTTATCTATTATATTATATATATATATATCATATATATATATATATATATATCTATATACACATACACATACATATATTATATATATATATATTATATATATATATATATATATATATGTAACGTACACACACACACACACACACACACACACACACACACACACACACACACACACACACCACACATACACACACACACCAACACACACACACACACACACACATATATTATATATATATATATATATATTATATATATATATATTATATATATATATATACGCATATGTATATGTGTTGTTGTGTATATATATATATAATATATATATAGCTGGCTACGAGATGTCTGTCGGCCCCCAGGGCTCGGGAGCTGATCCCAGCAGCGAGAATAGCCTCCTTCTCCGGGACTTTGCTAGGTCCCAGGACAGCGCAAACCAGCGCTCCAACCTGCATCGCTGGACTTGGTACAGCGATACGGGTACAGTGGCCAAGGAGATCGACCACATTCTTGTTAGCACGCGATGGAGGATCCTCCAGAACTGCAGGGTTTACCGGAGTGCCGAGTTCTGTGGCACCGACCATAGGCTGCTTGTGGCTACCCTGCGGGGCCACTTCAAAACTCCCCGTCCCTCCAGTGGCCACCCTAAGGTGTTTCACTTGGACAGACTAAGGGAAGGGGAGTGTGCCTGTGGGTTCGCCATGGCAATCTCTGACCGATTCACAGAACCCAGCAACCTGACGGACCCAGTTGCTCTGTGGAAGTTCTTCAAGCGCGTACACTCGAAGCAGCTCAGGAGTCCATTGGCGTACGCCCAAGGACAGGCAGAATTCCATCTCCCTGGAGACAATAGAGGCCACTGAAGCGTGTCGCAAGGCTCGGCTGAATGGGAATCAAGTCTTGCGTCATTCCATGGTGCGTAGGATAGGACACTGCTGAGAAGGGAGAATGAACAGTTCATCAGGAATCTTGCTGAGGAGGAGGTCGAAGGCCATTTCGTGGTAAATGACCTTCACCCTGCCTACCAAGCCCTGAGAAAACTGAACCCTAAGCCCTCCTCACAGATGACTGCAGTCCGATCAGCGGATGGACGGATCATCTCAGATCAATGTTGGGGTTCGTGAACGTTGGGCTGAGTATTTTGACCAAGCTGCGTGTCTTCAAAGCCTTGATACTGCCAGTTTTGCTCTATGGAAGCGAACCTGGACGCTATCCAGTGTCTTGGAGTCTTGCCTTGATGCCTTTTGTAACAAGTCCCTTCGCCGGATCATGGGGTACAGTTGACAGGACCATGTGTCCAACCGGCGTTACACCGTGAAACTGGCATGGGACCTGTTACTTGCATAGTCCGGGATCGCCAACTCAGGCTATATGACCATCTAGCTCGCTTCCCTATGGACGACCCTGCCCATCAGGTTGTCTCTCTGCGAGACAACCCTGGGTGGAGGAGACATGTGGGACGACCTAGGAGATCATGGCTTGGGCAGCTCGACGAGACCTGTCGCGAGGAATTACAGATGGGCCGTGTGCTTGCCTGGAGACTCGCCTCGAGGGATCCTCGTGGCTGGAAGCGAAGGGTGGATGCGGCCATGCGCCCCTGTCGGCGTTAGCCCCTTGATGATGATGATGATATATACACACACACACACACACACACACACACACACACACACACACACACACACACACACACACACACATATATACATGGATATATGTGTTATATACACATATACATATATATATTTTATATATATATATATATATATATATATATATATATATATCTATATATATATATTAATCTATTATAACATTATATATATATATACATTATATATATATATATATTATATACTATATATATATATATATATTCTATTACATTATATATATTATATTACATTATATATATATATATATATATATATATATTATACTATACTCATTATATATATATATATATATATATTATCTGTGTGTGTGTGTTGATGTGTTTTTGTGTGTATATTTATATAGTTATAATTATATCATAATAGTTATATACTCATATTCTGTTTTACAAATTTATAATAAATAAATTATTTTTGTATAAATTAATATATTATACGATACTACTATTTACCTTACCTTAATAATTATTTTCATCGCTCCGGTTAGACTCCCTCGACGGCACGTTTTAGGAATAGACCCCTTATTTAAGTAATGATAACAGGTGACTCTATGATACGTTTTGGGCTATCTTCATACAATAGTTTATTTTTCTTCTTATTTATTTCTTATGGATATTTAGTTCTACTTATATTTTTTCTATATTATATATTATTACAGTTTTTTTTTTTGTTGTTTTTTATCGTTGGAAATTACCATTATAATTTGTTATTATCACTGTTATTTTTATTATAGTAGTAGTAGTTATTATTATTATTATTATTATTATTATTATTATTGTTATTATTATCATTATTATTATTATTTTATCTATTATTATATTTATTATTTTACTATAACTATATTACTATCATCGTCTTCATAATCATCATCATCATCATCATCATCATGATGGCTTTATTATTATGGGTTATTATTATTCTTTCATTACTTTATATATATATATATATATATATATATATATATATATATATATATTATATATATATTATATTATATATATATATATTATGTTAGTATATATATATATATTATGTATATACTATATATATATATATATATATATATATAAGTAATGATAAGAATAATAATAACATAATAATAATACCATCATGATGATGATGATGATGATGATGATTATGAAGACGATGATAGTAATAATAGTAGTAGTAATAATAATAATAATAATAATAATAATAATAATAATAATAATAACTACTACTACTAATAATAATAATAACAGTGATAATAACAAATTATAATGGTAATGCCAACGATAACAACAACAACAACTGTAATAATAATAATATAAGAAAAACGAAAATAAGTAGAGACCAACGAACATCCATAAGCCAGAAATAACAACAGAAGAAAAAAACAACAACTAATTTTCGTCGAAGCGAAGCAGCCCCAAAACGTTTCTCATTGACG
>NC_051399.1:34599567-34602067 GCF_015228065.2 Penaeus monodon
ACGTAGTATTATGTGTACATATATATACATGTGTATGCATACATGTACGCATGTACGTTTGCATTCGCGTATGTTTTAGTAGGCCTATTATATATAGCCCTTGTTTGACAGCCTAATTTTTCGCTAATAATCGGATGGGTAATTCTCCATTCGTATACGTATTCGAACATGGTTATAACTATTTCGACCTCTGCAGCCCGACCCCCCCCCCTCATGCGGGACGGTCCCCTTAAACTATATCATATGTGGCTAAAGGAAAGCTGACTTAAAAAAAAAATTTTAAAGAAATTATTAGAGTGAGGCAATTGGCAATTTTTTTTTTTTTTTCTATAAACTTTGTTTGATCTGAAAAATGATGAATGTTTATATGAACATGAATATAACGATATTTGTGAAAAGTTATTCTACATACATACGCTTTTCATTTTTAAATTTCAAGTAGCACTGAATGACACCAGGTACAAGACCAAATAAAAAGACTTGCCAGGAAATTATGTAAACATCGATAAGATCCAAAGTGATATCAGGCAATAATGAATTTGGACAATTAGAATTTTACTTTAGACGGACATTAAAAAGTGCAACCTCAGATACTGAAGTAAATGAAAAAATTAAAAAAATAAAAATAATAAAAAAATAAAATAAATAAAAATAAATAAATAAATAAATAATAGTGAAAGAACTAGCCTGACTTCAAACAGTAATAAAGTAACTTTAGACATTAAATATTACACCTCTGAGAGAAACAAGTGTGGAAAAAATATTTTAGAAAACTAAAAAGAATTGCTTAAAAAAGGATTTGGATAATGCTTGTGGAGGTAAATTTGGATAAGAATGAAGTGTCATTACCCTACTTTAGAAAAAAAAAAAACACTCCAGGAGATGAATGAGCACAAGGATTTTTGAATAGGCATAAAAATGTCTTGACAAGACGTATGTTTCAAAATATAAAGGTAGAAGTGCTGGACTAACAGAAACCAAGAAATATCCTGGAACATGTGCTCAAAGGAACATACTAAACTACATTACTAATATTTATCGCAAAGATTTTTAGTGATAGTGTTGAAAAGGATACAATTAAGAATTTACTATGGACATAAAATTTAGGATGATCTGTGATGCAGATATCAACTTGTGGCCTAAAATAATGTTTTGCTTAGTTGTGATATAATTTTTGTCTTTTTACAATTGTTAACCCATAATTGACGGGTAGCATTCATAGTGGCCTGGGCCTAGTAAGGTAAAGTAAAAGAAAAGACCCGTTGCCGGGGGGAAAGGTGCTCATAGTTGATCATTATTCGGTCTATATCGATAAAATAGCATGTGTGGCATCATGGAGTTGAAATTGTCGATTTGTTGCATTTTTTTGTTGTTTGCATGGTAAAAATTAGAAAGATGTTAGAACCGACTTAATCAACATTTCACTGGCATAAATATCTTTTGCGTGATTGTACAAAAAACTCATGGCATGTCCATGATACTACCTAGCATGTGCGTACGTGCCCCGCGTCCGCCAATGGTTAACCATGGCATGAGTAACAGCCGATTCGTAGCAAATGGTAACCATCTCTAGTTTTTTTTCCAAAGTGATTATACAAACTATGACCCTATTATGTTCGTTTTTGAAAAGGGATAATATTTTTAGGACATTATTGTTGACCATTAATGGATTTCAATAATTGCTAGTGTATATTGCTTACTGTGATTCAATATTGGCTAGTGGTCACTAATTGGGTGTTGCATGCATTGGTTGTTCCCCTTAAATTGCTAGCTTCATTTGTATTGTTGTAAACAATAATTTAAAATAAGTTTCCTTACTTTAAAGCAATTTAAAAGTAATATTCCTTATGTTATGCCTATAGAGAACCTAAGATGTTGCTACTATCAGAAAAGATGGCCCACAGAGCAGAGGTCCTCCTGATGCAGTGCCATCCACAACTCAGCCCACCACAGCCATTGAATATCATGCCATCTGTGCCCAGAGGGGTTAATGAAGGTTTGAATTGCAATGATAGATTGTGGGCAGTATGATGTGACATTATATATCAGAATTGTATTGTACTGTGCACATACCCCTGCACATGAACCATGAGTATCATAACTGTGAGCTCTAAAGTAAAGTCTATGCATTTCATAAAAAAAAACTATCAAATCAAATTTTTATGTTATTAACATTACATGGTAAAAAATTATATTTTATATAGTCACTTGCACATTAAATGTCCTAGTCAACTTTGACATGTTGCAATTTTTTCCCAATATAAAAAGAAAAGAAAAGAAAAATCCCCAAGTGTCCGAAGTATACATGGAGTGCTCATAATTGGCAGGAAACTCAGTCTACACATGATTAAAATTAAACATATTTGGGTGTATGAAACTGGAAATATCACTCTCCCAGTGTAAATACCCACACAGTTATTAAAAATAAACTTTAAAATTGTCAGAAGTAAGATGAGTTTACAGTTTACAGTTCATTCACCATATACAAACATTCTTAAAA
>NC_051399.1:34607067-34609567 GCF_015228065.2 Penaeus monodon
CTTACAAAATAATTTTTTTTGTAACCCAGTAATATGTATATATATATATGTATATTATATGTATATATATATATGTATATATATATTATGTATATATTATGTTATATATAGTATATATATATGTATATATATATATATATAATATATATGTATATATATTATATATTATATATATTTAGTATATATTATGTATTATATGTATTTATATGTAATATAATATAATATATATATGTATATATATGTATATAATATATATAATATGTATATATATGTATTAATATATAATATCAATAATATATATATATATATTATATATATATATCTATTATATATATATATCTAATATATGTATATACTACATAACATATGTAATTGTAATATATACATATAAATATATACACACACTCATATTACCTATATATACATATAAAATATATACATTTATATAATATTACATATATAATATATAATATATACATTTATAATATATTATATATATATATATATATATATATATATTATATATATATACATATATATATATATATATATATAATATGTATATATATATTACACACACACAAACACACAAACAAACAAACACACACACACACACACACACACACACACACACACACACACACACACACACACACACACACACACACACATGTATGTATGTATGTATATACATAAATAAGCACCCAAGTCTATAAAGGGGAAGTTACAGTCTAGAGTTAAACAACTACAGGATAAAACAGAGACTCCCAGGCAGAGTGCTGTTACCTGAGGAGGAGGAGATCTGGCTATACTGCCCACAACATCTGGCTGAATTTTGCACATCACACAATATAACAGAAAGAAACATCAAACTCATCAAACTGTACAATGCACAACATCCTTCCAGTCAGCTTGGAAATCAACTCTCAAACACACTGAAAAAAATTGACTATTCTTGTGTGCTTTAAAGTAACTTAAGCCAGTCTTAATCAATTTCAGATATATAAATATTTGATATCTTAAAATATCATAATATCAGAATCTATAATTAGATTTGAAATGCTAAGCCTTAGTATGCACTGAAAGATTTGTAGACTACTATATATGAATATGTATACTAATATAGATGTAAATTTATGAAAAGACATAAATGAACATGCACACATACATACAAACACCATTATGCACACATACAAGTATATATGTATATATAACATTACACCACCACTTCTCTAGCAACTGATGCTGACATCTTTTATAGTTTAGCCAGAATTAGCACTTAAAGTTCCTAGTTCATTTGAATTCATCCGCTAATCAAGAAAGCAAAATCTCTCAACAGTACTTGCAATGTAGAAATGAAATTTTGATATCAGTTTCCCTTCATTAGAATAGGACAAATGAACCCTTATTGTGGGATCTGACATTCTGACTTTTATCTGACTTTTCACATGCTCTTACCTCTCAAACCCAAATATAAATGGAAAAGATCAAAAAAAAAAATTTATACATATAATGAATTAACACCTACAATTGAATGACAACCATCATGTCATCAAAAAATTGGCTTGAGGGGCATTTATCATAAATATACCATCATTGGAAAATTTGGCTCATGACTTGCTATAATGGGAATTTCAACTAAAGGCCATGGTGACGAAAATGACTTGCCACAAGTGCACAATGCTCTTGGAGAGTGATTAGACTCAGTGGGCATTTAGGAAGAACTTGCATTATTCCTAATAGTAAACAAATGTGGAATGCACTATCCATGAGCCAGAACTGGAAGAGCACTGGCTCCAGGGAGGATGCTGTTTCCATGTCCAGGATCCTTGCCATGACCAGCAGCACAGGTTGTATCACAGAAAGTTTAATATTACAACAAATTTAAAGAGTGAAACAAATTACAAAATATTACTTATTGTTATTATTCCACTGTATTATGGACTGCCTAGATAGATGATATGCAGTTTGTGAAATGAAAACAGTCTACTACCATCTGGATTCAGCATATCAAATGACAAATATCAACATCAGAAAATGGAAAAAAATGCTTGTGCAGAGAAAGAGAAAACAAACACTGCATAAGGGAGACAAGGAGTCCTTGACACTGCCATGAGTGTTCTTGTGCGCCCAGCATACAAGTCACACACCTGTGAGACTAAACACTCATTAGCATAATGCCCAGATTTTGGGCCATGCATGGTGAGTGATGCACTGCAGCCAAGGGGTTTGCTGATATTGTCTTTTCTGTTCCTTACACATTTATGAGCTTTTCCCCAATATCTCATGGTTTACAAATTTACAGGTAATTTTCTTTCTCTTTTTTGAGTATAATTCATAAATATACTTGATCCTGTAGAATAACTAGATCTTCAAAATTAACAGATCTTGCCATTCTTATGAAGCACAATATATGACAAAAGCAGAAAATTATAAATAGAAATGGACTGATGAAGAAAAATTTGCTTTCTAACATTGATATTCCTACAGTAAATGACAG
>NC_051399.1:34617067-34622067 GCF_015228065.2 Penaeus monodon
TTATGTATATTATTATATATGTATTACTAGTTATATGTTGTATATATGTATGATTATGAAATTATAATATTTTCTAATAAATATATTATATAATATATATATATAAATTATATATTATAAAACTATATATGTATTGTGTATATTTTGTATGTTATACCTGTATACATATTATGTATGTATATATGCTTGTAAATATATGTATTAAAATGCTTTTTACAAAATTATGTATGTATATATGCTTTTTACATTATATATATATATAATATATATAATATTTATATATCTATATATATATTAATATATATTATATATATTATATATATATAAAATATATTATGTACAAGCTATATACCATACTATATGTATACATGTGTATACACATACATATATACACACATACATATATATATATTTATATATATATATATATATATTATATTTTATATATTTTATATATATAATTTTTTTTTTATATATATTTATATATTTTATATATATATAATAATATTTATATATATTATATATTATTTAATATTATTATATAATATATATATATATATACCATATATACATACGTATATATACATACATATAAACATACGTATATATAATACGTAATATCATACATATATATATTTTATATTTTATATATTTTATATATATATATATATATATATATATATATTATATATATATATATATAAAATATATACACATTTAGATACTGCTTTGTAAAAAGAAATTACAACAAGAATATCTACAATGATAATAACCAATCAACAAAGTTTAGAAGATTACATTGTTTTCATTATGTGACTTTTCTCTTTTAATTCTATGGACTGTTTTTTTTCTTCCCAGATCCACCTAATACTTGCTGTAATCTGTGAATGATGGTCTACAACCTGAAGTTCAACACGACAGTGGTACAATGCCGAGGGATCATGGTCTCTAAGCTCTGTATTTAAACAAAAGCCAAACATGCTTCCAAAGTACAGTTTCTGACGAGACAGGACTTGGAGTTGTTCCATCCATATGGCAAATCACCAAGGAGGGCTACAAATCCTATATTGCCTGAACATTCACCTGCTTGCTTTTGACTGAGAGCACCAGCTAAACATGTATGCTGAACAAAAGCACTTGTCTAGTATACCCAACGCTCTCTGGCTCCTTAGGCTATATCACATTAAATCATTAAAAGCTATTGATTAAAAAATGAGAATCTACTCAATCACTGTGTCTTCTAAAATATGAACCATTATCAAATGAGAAAAAAAAAAAAAAATTAAGATAGATGGTTAAAGTTACCGAGAGTGACGCACTGAGATAGAGAAAAATGGACATTGCCATCCTGTAGAGCATAAAAATAGTGTAGGAAGCAATATATTTAAAGCTGCAGCGGCCTTATATTAACCGGGAAATGACCAAAATAAGCCCCGCAGAACACAGTTCTGAGGCTAAGGTCCCCAGCCATGTTTACCTTGCAAGGACCAAAACAAATGTGACGCATAACTCATTAATGCGAGATAGCAAGTAGTCCTTGTATTGCTACGCACTTGTAAGAACGATTATTTTGTAAATACCAGTGCCCGTTTTTCCAATTTCATATATTTAATGGATTCTTTTACTTTTATGATACATCTTTTACGTGTTTTGGTAATTATATACACTATTTTATACAATATCATTGTGCGCCTGTGCGTTTGCCACCGGGAGGTTTGACAGGCAGTGCAACGCCATTACGTCGAGAAACGCCGGTGAGTAATGTTTTATTTCGAGTGCTGCATCGATTCCAGGTATTTTGAAAGCCATATTTTTGGATATACAGGAAAAATAGACATTAGTCCCCTATCACAGCCTGATATTTAAACCCCTCAAGTGCCACAAATGGCAAAAAAAGCGATTATAAACCAAGCTTGTGACCATAGACGGACCAAAGGAACTTCGGTGTATCGCGATATAAAGGTATGGGGTTTTTTACCCTGGGGTCCCAAGGGGCGTAGCCCCCTGTCTAGGCATATATATTACCAAGGGGTCCAGGGGGCGTAGCCCACTGGCTAGGCATAATTTTAAACAACGGGGTCCCCAGCTAGGAAATATATAATCGTAGTGTATAAATCCCACAGGGTTATGGTTTTAGGTTGGGTTTATTGGTTAGGACGCATTGTACGTTTACCACAGGGATGTGGATTATGTGAAAACCACGTAGATTTTTACGGAACGACCGGGTTTTTATCCCGTACATTTTTTTCGAAATTTGGCGCGACGGTCCGTAGAGTTTCAAAAATGGCGAGGGGGGGCCGTAGAGTTTCAATTGCCGTTTTTACCTTTTTTTGTGCTTGTTTACTTCGTTCGTTCGGACAATGTTTGGCCCCGGGTTTTCGAAAATCGACTTTTAAACGTTTCATAAATCATCTTTCTTCGATTTCTGCAGCTTCCTATTGACACCCAGTGCTATCCATTATCCCCCCCCTTCAACCCCCGATTCCCCACGCATCCCCCAAGATCGTGGGTAGAGGAGAGATTAAAAAATCCGATTTGGAACGGTCCTTTGAGGGGGTGCGTCGCTCTGGGTTAACATTTCCCAAAGATAGAAAATTTCTGGCGAATAAACTAACTAAAATGAGAATTTCACAGATAATTGAAATGGGGAAAAGATGTCATAGCCGCATTCTAATAACATAGAGCTTTTAAATTCAAGGTTTGAGTTTCAGGTGTGCCTTTTTACACCCCGAGATTTTGTTCACGTTTTATTGTTAAATCTGGAGTAATTTCACAGAAACTACCAAAGGGCGGGCACTTGCCAAGTTCTTTCTCAGTCCTTCCATTCTCTTTACTTTGTTCATCCTCAGTTTAGGGCTAAAAGAAAAGGGAAAAAGCGGCTTTTACATCATGGCCTAAAATGACAAAAAATTTAATTATCCAGCATGTATTTCACAGACTGTAAATAGATATACGTTTCCAGCATTGGCCGTCTTCTATATCCTGCAACATTTGACTGAAGACAAGTCTTCTGTGACAAGCAGACGGGTTAAAAGGGGAAAATCCAAGGCCGCCCATTCGTGTACCTGCAAGGCCCAGCCCACTTTTGCCGCCTCCGAGTCACCTATTGTAATCTCCTTTCCCTAGGTTTTACAAAATCATGCGTGATTTAAATGCATAACTTACCTAATCGATAGTAATACAAAATCGACGACGATCCTAGTAATGTATTTCACCTCCATTCCTGGCATTTTATAGAGACAAACCACAGCTCCAGCAAAACGTATCTTCTCCTTACCCGTTAAACGCAAACTGGAGTTCAGGCATCGAGCTTATAATATTTCCCACATATTTTCAAAAAACCCTCTACTTATGAAAACTTTCATATGATTTTTTTTTTTTATAACGTGGTAAAAACTAAAAATGATAATATTAGTATTATAAATGTTTGGTGTATTGGCTACAAAAAAAAATAGTTTGAGACATTCGTTTGTTTAACATATATATCAAGAACAAGAAGTTACGAATATAATTTCCTTATTTCTTCAATGAATTAGAAATGATAAAAGTACTTATATCATACTAAACAGTTTTTTCAAATAAAATCAATGCAAAATAATATTTTTAAGCTCGTCTTTAAACCGAAACAGAAGGCATCGGAACGCTCTCACAGCAACGTAGATTTCTAAAGCTCGTCGGATCCCTTATGAAGGTTTTCTAATACTTATAGAACTTCCCAAATTAAAATTCCTTATTGCTTGAACTGAGTGATGATAGAAGGTGGAGTGAGTGGGCGTGGGGTGATCTTTTTTCCTTTTGTTATGATGGAATTCCCCAAAGAATGCTAAAAAAGAGACTGTTGTCCCAGGTAAGTGGCAGTAATGTACTTAGTTCATAATTCTCTTTCCCCATTTGATGTGGGAAAAACTGACGGAAAGGCCTTCCTGTGCCATGAACATCATTTTCCGCCCCTAAGTTAAAAAGGCAGACACTTGAATGACCGGTTGGAGAATGAGGGCATTAATTAACGAGGATTTTGAATAATGTCACATGGAGAAACTGATCTCAGCCCCTCAGAGCTTCTGTTCTTAGAGTTCAGGAGGAATGTCAGTTGGGGGTTTGGCTGCCACAGTCGCAGGTGGCACCGTGGCACTCGGCCGCAAGGGTATGGTGCCCGGGGGGAAACCCTTTCTTTTGATTTTACGATATATGTCTTCGATCTCATAGAAAAAACTTTTAACCCCCAAAGGGTAAAGGAAATTTGTTCACAGTAATAATTTTAAAGGAAAAATCATTTCTTGGTATGCAAGGGGCGCTGGGGTATGTCCCGTCCTGCAGTTTAATTTGTGGATGATGCACATATGATTGGCAGATGAATTTTACTTATCACTTGCAGTGGCTTTCAAAACAAAAATATTTAACATATTTATGTTTTTCCTACGATTTTTCAAAACCACTTGAGACTTACTATATTGAAGGTCTACAGTTCTTGGTCCAGCTCAGTAACAGTGCTTCGACAAGCGCTCTGGCAAAGACCTACAACCCTCAGCAGTGTAAATAATGGCAATTAGAGCTTCCTTTGGATGACTAAAAGTAAAAAAAATTCAGAATACAAATGGTAGAGATTACTTTCCTTTTCAAATATATATGAGTACCCAGGTGAACAAATGCAAGGATATATATCAGTCCCTTAGACACACGCATGGTAAGGATAATGGTGTATGAAATTGACCAGATAATGAATTGAAATACTCTCTCCTTTATAAGATAGCTGGTGATATTGAAAGAAAAAAATCTTAATTGAATGAACCCGAAACAGAAATGGTGTATTGTTTGTTTTGCATATTACTGTCAGCACTTGGTAAAAAAACAACATGGTCAGCACAACATGCATTATGTCAGATAGAGCTTGATTTTTTTTTTTTTTTTATAATAAGTCTCAAACCACAGACACAGTCCCTCTTGATAATGGCACTAAGACAGAGGTCATGCTTTTAAATTTAAATTCCCTTTTATTTCCA
>NC_051399.1:34624567-34634567 GCF_015228065.2 Penaeus monodon
CTCCCTCCCCCCCCCTCCCCCCCCCCTCCATCCCCCTCCCTCCCCTCCCCCCCCTCTCTCTCTCGTCTCTCTCCTCTCTCTCATCTCTCTCTCGCTCTCTTTTCTCTCCTCTCTCTCTCTCTCTCTCCTCTCTCTCTCTCTCTCTCTTCCCTCCCTCCCTCCCCCCTCCCTCCCTCCCTCCCTCCCTCCCTCCCTCCCTTCGTCCCTCCCTCTTTATTTCTCTCTGTCGCCCTTTTCTCTCTCTATCTCGTTTCCCTTTTTTTCTCTCTTCTTTCCTGTCTTTCTGTCTATCGATCTATCCGTAATAGATAGATAGATAGATGCTATCCCCTTTCCTTTATGATCATAACTATATTTGATTCTTTGTCATTCGCCGACTGGTAAATACTGGGTGGAATATCTTGGTAACTAATTTGGTACGTGCCAGACGCCAGTCTTGCATAACGTAATAAAGCTTCGAGCGAGGAACCGTTAATTTTATTTTGATATGTAGAGCCCTGCTATACAGTAGATTGCGCAATAAGGTGGAGGTTGTGCGTTCGTGTGTTTGGATATCTGTAAATGAAAAAGACAGACAGAGGGGGGAGGCTAAATGGACATCATAGTAAAGGTAGAAAGACGGGATCGCATTGTGTTTGTTTGCCATTCGTATCGTCTTGTCACGATGATGAGTACTATGTGTGTGCCGTAATTTTCCCGCAACAGAAAAAGCACACAGAAACAGCGAAGCGAAAAAAAAACGTACAGCAAAAAGTCGCCGATCCATGAACATTATTGAGAAATGAGGATTTGATGTGGTGCGCCAAGGACATTCACACTGGAAGAATTCAGTGATTCCCAGAGGCCAAGCCCAAACCCTTGATTTTCCAGTGGCATTCAAGATTTCGGAGGTAACTCCGCGCAACCCACACGGTTATGTACTTAATGCATATTCCTGTCCAAGGAACGAGCCGTTCCTTGGACAGGGAAATTTGGGGAACCCGTGGACTTCGGGAAGGTCGTTTAATTAATTATGTCGGATTTTCAGGTGATTTTGAAAAAAAGAGAAATAGTCTATTTGTTTTGATTATTTTTGCCTCAAGAGAGCAGTCTCAAAAGATGAAATTCAAAGTTGGATTCTAGGTTACGTCATGTAGGCATTAATACGAAAAAGAAAATAAATGGGATTTTAGGATATTAATGGATCGTCCCCCAACGCACACACCATTCTGGAAAATCAGCGAGCAAGGATATTCTGTTAAATGTGGGCTGCCTCGCCCAGAAGGGACTTGCTTTCAACGCGATAATCTCGCTGCAGGGGGGGTCACGAAACTGTAGCTGAGGGAACGATGTGTGGTTTTTCTGCTGGTTTTCTCTCTCTCTCTCTCTCTCTCTCTCACTCCTCTCTCTCCTCAGTCTCTCTCTCTCTGCTCTCTCTCTCCTCTCTCTCTCCTCTCTCTCCCTCTCTCTCTCTCTCTTTTTCCTCTCTCACTTCACTTACTCACTCACTGTCCCTCCCTCTCCCCTCTCCTCCTTCACTCCTTTCCCCCCCTTCCCTCTCTCCCCCCACTTCCTCCCTCCCTCCTTCCCTCTCTCCCTCCCTGTCCCCCCCCCCCCCCCCTCCCTCCCTCCCCCCTCCCTCCCTCCCCCCCCTCCCTCTCCCCTCTCTCTCCTCCTCTCGCTCTCTCCCCTCTCTCTCTCTCTCTCTCTCCCTCCTTCCCTCTCTCTCACACACACACACATACACACTATTATTGTCAGCATTCGACATTATGTTACCGTTTGCTAGCAGGAAGAGAAGCAAAGGTCGTTGCGCCCCCAAAAGGGGTGTTGTAGGCAGCAACAGCAGGATATTCTCAAGTTCCTTCGTAATACAGCGTCCTTGGTATATGTCGCAGTGCCGGCCAAATGGGACAAAGGGAGAATTGCATTTTTCTTTTATTTATTTGTTGCATATTCATATTTTGTTTGTTTATTGGCTAATTTTTTGAAGACCTTGTTCCTATAACACTTTAATCCTCCTGTTACCAGGAAGAAGCGTGTTGCGCATGACAAGCATTTTAGTCAAAGCTGAATATAGGTCAGTTTTTTTTATGACGTAGGCTGAGTATTTTTTTCGATTTTTTTCGATCTTTTTTTTTTTTTCTTCATTTTTCTAAGCTATTTACTACACAAGGTCGAGAGAAGCCGTTGGGATTGGTCGGTGGGGAAGAGTTAAGTGGGAGAGGTTGGCGCTTTGTTTTGTTTCTTTTGTTGTATTTGTGAAGTTGGCGTGATTTAGATTCCGTTTTGAATAGATCGTGGGTGTGGTGAATTGTTCTGTGGTGGAAAAGGCGAGAGTAATTTACTTGTTTATTTTTATTTTTTGCAATTTTTTGTTTTCCTATTTATTTATTATTATTATGCCGTAAGAAAGTTTCACGTTTGTTGTATATAACTGATAAATGATTATGGCTTATTCGTAAAAAAATAATGTTATAAAAACAAAAAATTTTTATATTTGTACGGCAGCCTTCGCGTGATATATTTAAAGCTCCAAAGACCGGAGACAGGACATCCGCAGTACCGGCGAAGTCCGGTTGGCGCCGGCGTTGGCTCCGGCGTTGGCTCCGCGGGAACCGAAGCTGGTGCCGCGCCCGCTCCGGTCAGCCGGCGGCCGCGGGAGTACTGTGGGAGCGCTGCTTTCATTACGCCCGCAGAGCTAATAAAGGTATGTTGCGTCGATCGGTTGCGTTGTCGGCGTTCGTAAACCGGCACACCTACACGCACTCACAAACACACCCCACACAGTGATGATGAAAATCAAACATTTAAAGAAGAATTCCCCAGTAATACACGAAGTTTATCATAAAATACACTCTGGCACGTGGTTTGTCGAAACTTCCAGACGGTAAGTTCAGTAACGACTGTAGGCCTATAAAAGGTTAAGGGAATTCAATGTATCCTGGGCCTGCATACTTGTAATGCCCGAAGGTCGTGGCGCGCAGGTGAGGTCCGTAGCAGTTTTATGGCTCGCAGGATGAAGCGTGACCTGCCGTGTGAACGACCGGGGACTTTATTGCTGTAGCTAATTGAATTATTTTTGTACGGGTTCTGCATGGTATGAGAAAAGTATGATAAGGCATGGAAATTCTGCGAAATTAGGAAATAGCTTTGTTGACGCACACATGCGCACGTATACACACGGACAAATATCAAATAAATATGTATATATATATTTTCTTTCTTTCTTTCTTTCTTTCTTTCTTCCTTTTTTTTGCGTTGTCATCTTTATCGGAAATATTACCATGCTATTTTTGGAGTATAATGATATTGGCAAAACCCTGGGTATGTTCGTCATTAGTAATGCTATTTTCATTTAGTTGTATTATCGCTGCAGACATTTGAAAAGGGTACACTGTTTCTTGTGGCAAAGAGCAAGAAATATTTACATTATAATGTAAAATACAATCTAAAACTATTCCCTTTCCGAATATTCATTTACGGGTTTGCTCCCCAGACTTTATGGCATGTCAAGAAGTATCGTTATCAAGCTTCCAGGACTGTATATCAGTGAAAATGCAACACGCACGGGGAATTCAAAGCCAACCCATGCAGATACGCAAGCGCGCGCGCGCGCACACACACACACACACACACACACACACACACACACACACACACACACACACACACACACACACACACCCCCACACACACACACACACATACATACACATACACACACCCACACCACACACACACACACACACACACACACCACACTCACACTCACACTCACACTCACACTCACACACATCACACTCACACACACTTACACTTACACACACACACACACACACACTTACACTTACACACACACACTTACACACACACACTTACACACACACACTTACACACATACACTTACACACACACACACACACACACACACACACACACACACACACACACACACACACACACACACACATCCTACCCCAGCAAAATAATAATAAATAGTTAAATAGATAAATAGATAATAAAAAGGATAATAAAAGAAATAGTAATAAAAAAAAAGTAAAAAATAAAGGCCGCAAGCACTCCGGTGACGAGACACGTGGAAATGAACTCTTCCTCCTCGTCGCCGCCGGCCCTCGCGATCAGTTCCGGGGAGAAGGGCCGCAGGGGAGGAGGAACCGCAGCTCGTGGCAGGTGCGGGCAAGGTGCAGGCGGTGATGATGGGTACTGGTGATAGTGATGGTCTAGAAGGTGCTGGTGATAGAAAATGGTGTTCGTGGACGTGGTGCTGGTGAGAGGGAATTGTGTCTTCGATTAATGGTGTCCCATTTTGGTATTGGTGCTGATACGGAATGATAGGTGAGAGATGGTGTTGGCGGTAAGAGGGAATTGTGTCCTAGATTAATGGTGTCCCATTTGGGACTGGTGCTGATAGGGATGATACCCTGGGTGGTGTTGGTGGCGAGAGTGAATGGTGGCTTAGGATGTATTGGCAGGAAAAGTGAAAGCTTGTGTAGGTGATGGAGGAAAAGGTATTTGGCAAAGGAAAGATATTAGTTTTTTGATGCTGAATGGTGTCAGTGCTGGAGGGGTATTTGGGGTCTCCGATGAGGTTTGGTGGTAATGGAAGTGGTGTCAAGGAAGAGGTGGTGGTGGTCGTGATGGCGATTGGTGGTAATATTCGTGGCGGAGGTTATGTGGTGACGGTCACGGTAATACAACACTTATTGAAAATAGTAATAGTAGTAGTAACCGTACTGATTTTGGGTTTAATAGTAGTAGTAATAGTATTGCACGGTAATATCGGCAGTAACCGTATTGTAGATAGTAATAGTAGAATGTTATCGATGTAGATAATAATAGCATTGAAAATATTGATATAGGTAATAACAGTAGTAGCGTCTGGTTTGTGTCGTGGCGCCGTAGCCTTTTCCCTCCGGCCGTAGCGATGCCTTTAGGGCTGCCATCGACCCTCTGAAATTTAATTAAAAACCCGGGCCGCTATACCAGGTAAAAGCGGGCTGTCCCTGGTAATTACTTTTCTTTTTGCGACTGGGGGATTCAAAAATTGGGGTTTTTCCCTCGCTAGGTCGGGGTAGAGGGGGTAGGGGGGATGGGGCGGATGCAGAGGCTGTGTGTATTTTGTTCATCAAGTTTGCAAAATTGCACATTGCATTTCCAGCATAAAGGATGAATGTGAATATCGTCCAAGCCCCTCTTGCAACACGGTATAAATTGGGGGATTTGATGGAGGCGTATTATTCATGTTGCATGCATTGATTATATTGCTCTTGGTAATAACACTTTATATGTAAATGAAGAGGGGGATGAGATCAGAGCCAAAGGGTAATATTTCACTATTGCTGAAAATTGCAGCGCAGATCGCAACTAACATCTTAACTGTGGTGTTTACTAAATTTTTTTTGATCGTATTTATGTATGCACGTTTTCTTCTTCATTTGCAACATATCGTCCATAGTCTTAATGTTTACACCTCCATATCAATCTATCTGTCTATATATAACTTCTTTCCCATTTTTCGTTTTATTCATATTTTTCTCTTTTCAGCGGGAGGGTATGTTGCTTTCCTCACGTCTCGGAAACAAACGGCTGTAACCCTGGGACGGGAAATTAGAGATAATCGTGGCTTTTTGAAATTACTAATGTCATTTGGTAATTGTCGGCGCCCTTGTGTCGGGACGGGCGGCCAAGATTTTTAATGCCTCGTCAAGTGGTGCTTCTTATGCGTTCTTGCTCGTCCGGGCACTTCTTATTATTATCATTGTTGTTGTTGTTGTTATTATTATTTTATTGCTATTATGGTTGTTGTTGTTGTTATTATTATTATTATTATTATTATTATTATTATTATTGCTGTTATTATTATTATTATTATTATTATTATTATTATTATTATTATTATTATTGCTGTTTTATTATTATTATTATTATTATTATTATTATTGTTATTATGATAATTGTTGCAGTTATTATTGTTGTTGTTTTTTATCATTATATTATTATTGTTATTATTCTTATATATTTTTTGTTACTCTTATCATAGTTCACCTGACACGCAACCCAAGGCGACGACGGCCGCAAGAAGCAGAGATAAGGAGCCACGGTAACGGGGGGGGGGGGGGTTGTAACCGATCTGAAGGGTTTGGGGGACGGAAGGCAAATGAAACTCCCCAGGGGAAATGGAGATGGAAAGAAACTCGAGGAAGGGAAGGAGAAAGGAGAAGAGGAGTGAAGGGGAAAGGAGATGGAAAGAAACTCGAGGAAGAGAAGAAGAGAGGAGAAATGAGAAGAAAATACGAGGAAGGGAAGGAGAGGGAAAAAAGAAAAAAGTAGACATGCGAGGAAGGGAAGGAAGAGGAGAAAGAAGAAGAAAAGAATGCGAGGGAGGGAAGAGATAGGAGAAAGAAGAGGAAAAAGCGAAAGGGGAAAGGGGAGAAAAGAAAGGAGAAGAGTAGAAACGCGAGGAAGGGAAGGAGAGAGAACGGGGAAGAGATGAATTGGGGAGAAAGGGAAGGGGAGATGTGAAAGGAAAGAGGAGAAGGGCGCGACACATCATGTGAAGGGAAGGGAAGGAACGAAATAAAGAGTAAAATCCCAGAAATGGTCGACAAACGGGGGATTTGAGCGAGGTCGACTTGGGAGCATATAGATCGAGGAATTCTCTAGATTTTCGGCAATATTCTCTTCTTCTTTTCTTCTTTTTCTTCTTCTTCTTCTCCCTCCCTCCCTCCCTCCCTCCCCCCCCTCCCTCCCTCCCTCCCTCCCTCCCTCTCTCTCTCTCTCCATCTCTCCCTCTCACTCTCCCCTCTCTCTCCCTCCCTCTCTCTCCTCCCTCTCCCTCCCGCCCTCCCTCTCTCTATCTATCTATCTATCTATCTATCTATCTATCTATATATCTCTTTCTCTATCTCTCTCTCTCTCTCTCTCTCTCGCTTTTCTCTTATTCATAAATTTACACCACTTGGCTAAGATAAAGTGCGATAATAACGACTTCATTGTCCCTTTTACGTTGGTGTGCTACAAGAGAGACAGCAAAAGAGAAAGATGGGAGACAGAGAAGGGGGGGGGGGGGGGGGGTAAACTGCTCGGGGTACAAATGAATGCCCTGTGCTCTTCAGCGAGGGAAATCCAGGCACTGGATGGCACACACAGCAATTGAAAGCGAGCCAACGTTCCTTGGCACAAGCGGGCGTGGCAGCGAGCGGCGGGAGAAGTGGAAAGGGAGGATGGAGGATGCTGGAAAGGAGGATGGAGGATTTACGTATGGGAATGGCAATGAGATTTTTTTTTTTTCTGGGGAGGCCGATTACTACGGCATGTTAGGAAATGATGGCGGGACGCGATTGGGTTTTTAAATGATGGTGGAACGAGGAATAGACATGATTTTTTTTTTTTTTTTTTTTTTTCTGGCGAGTAAAAAATTGGGATGAAAGGGCGAAAACAGGAAAGATATACTTTCGATTTTCATTATTTTAGGCATGTTTGGACTGTCAATTGTTCTCATTGTTCTGTCTTATCAGTACGTCTCAGACATGATTCTTTTTTGATCTAAAGAAGCATCAAGAAGCGGGAGGAGAATGGAAGACAGTGTACCCTGCTCGGGAAAACGACCCTCCAGATGCCGAGAGATAGCGTGTCTCGAAAAGTGTCAGATGCGTCTGGAGATGCCCCACGAGCTGTCTTTGTGATATATATTTTGTGAAATATTGTTGCGCTAAATAGTCCATTATTGCGACTGATTCTGCCGGGTCTGGTTAATCACAGTGATTGGCCTTTGAAACCGGATTGGATTTTTATTAACTGGAAGTCGTGGTCTGTGGCTGGATTTACGCTCCAGCATTGCATTTGGGCAGAGTGTATAGTACATTGGACTGACGTCATGCATGTACCCGCGCGTACAGCCAACACCTCACTCACACACTCTCATCCCACGCACTCATTTGCTCACTCCACGCACGCACTCACTCACTCACTCACTCACTCACTCACTCACTCACTCACTCACTCTCACAGAGAGAGAGAGAGAGAGAGAGAGAGAGAGAGAGAGAGAGAGAGAGAGAGAGAGAGAGAGAGAAGGAGAGAGAGAGAGAGAGAGAGAGGAGGTGGGGAGGAGGGAGGGAGGGAGGATGACGTGTTGTTTCTGTCGACAAACACACAGCATCCGACTGGAGAGCCGCGCCGTAGTGGGCTGGGGGCGGGCGGCGGGCGGCGGGGGCGAGGGCGGGGGCGGGGCCGAGATACCTGGCTGAAGAAGCTCGTTACATAGTTGGGCGGTTTCCTCGGGTCACTGGGTGTTTCACGGATGGAATCGTTTTCTGTTTATCGATTATTAGTTTTTTATTGCCTTTTTTACATTTTCTTTGTAAGGGATTCATGGAGAGTAGGCGAGAGGTTCTTTGTCCGTTTAGGTTACCGTTTTCCGTGCTTTCTGTTTGATCGATTGCCCTTTGTCTTCTCCTTTGCGGGGTTGTTTGTCAATCATGATTTTCTTGTTATATTCTCGGGCATTGTTTATGACACGGTTTCGCCCTTTGATTATTGGGGAGAAGGAAGAGGGAGGTTGCTTGACAAGCAGATAAGGAGGTTAAGACATTAACCAAGTAAATGTAGATATTTTTATAAGGGGCGGGTTTTTCGGTTTTGATAGATTTTGGCGCGTTTTGATATAGAATGGAGATTGATGAGCAGTTACTTGGGTATATGAATGGTGGGGTGAATTGCAGTGATTAAAATCGTGGCAGGCATTGAGTAACAGGCTTGTTAATTTAAAAAAGTCTAACCAAAAAATTTTAGATTCATGTCGCCTGCCCTTCACACATCATCTGGAATACCTCGTGCCAGCTTGTTTGAGATCACACGGTTGCTGTTGTCTTGCGCGATCTTAGGTGCTGCTTCAGGAAATCTGTCCTGAATTGGCATAGCACGTTTTTTCCCCCAGACTTTTGAGTCCCGCATGTCCCCCGGGACAGAAATTGCCTTCCCAAACTGGCCGGCAAAAGCCAGCCTCCGGGAACAGGGAAAAGGCATAATGGAAGGCACCTAAATGTGACCATTGCACAAATTGCCCCGGAAACTTTTATTAGTTTCTATTGCCGTTGTTGCAATACGATGGTGCAGGAAGCATGCAGCATGCAATAAGGTTTTGGCTTTGTGCAACTGCTTCTGCTGATGCCTCGCTCTTCGTCTCGGTGCATTGTCCGGCGTCGTGCCGCCAAGCGTCGCGGGAGTAGGAGGCTGCACTAGGGCGAGGCAAAGGCTTGTGGTGAATTTGGAATTGGAATGTTTTTTCGACTCGGCAAAATTTTTAAATCGGGGAATAACCATGTATTACGTAAATTCTTCGTTAAGCATTATCTTTGGGTCAGGGAGGGTGTCTGCGTGGTTCTGAAGTAGATTCTCCTTTTCTCTCTCTTCTCTCTCTCTCTCTCTCTCTCTCACTCTCTCTCTCTCTCTCTCTCTCTCCCCTCTCTCACTTCTTCTCTCTTCTCTCTCTCCTCTCTCTCTCTCTCTCTCTCTCTCTCTCTCTCTCTCCCTCCCCTCTCCCTCTCCCTCTCCCTCTCACTCCCTCTCTCCCTCTCTGTGGTTTCTTTCAAACGCGCGCTCGCACTCATACAGGCAGCCGCGTAGATATTTTTTGCACACGTCTTTGTCCGTGTAAATCTTTTCGATCCTTATTGCCCTGCACCACTCACGTCCAACCCTCTCATCTTACCCACTCAACCATTTCATCCTCGCTCTTTCCTTGGCCGTCGAGTCTCCATCTTGCCCCGTCTTTCTTGGTTTTGCCCCCCCCCCCCCCCTTGCCCCTAGCTTGCATCTTTCATCATGCCCAAACCTCTGCCCCCATGGTTTGCCAGGCGCAGCGCCATCCCTTAAGCTCAAAAAAAACTTCACTGTGAGCCAAAAAGAAGAAAAAAAAGGATATAAAAACTAAGTCAGAAAAAAACAAGATCCTGTCTCGAGCGCCAGGCCAAGTTGCCTTTGCCCTTGCCCTTGGTCC
>NC_051399.1:34641582-34646582 GCF_015228065.2 Penaeus monodon
AATTTTAAAAAAATTTAAAAATTTTTTAAATTTAATTTTTAAAATTTTTTTTTTTTTTATAAAAAAAAATTTTATATTTTAATAAAAATTTTAATTATATAATATATATATATATATAATATATAT
Organism: Penaeus monodon; assembly: GCF_015228065.2. Lineage (NCBI taxonomy): Eukaryota > Metazoa > Arthropoda > Malacostraca > Decapoda > Penaeidae > Penaeus > Penaeus monodon. The sequence goes on from NC_051399.1 coordinate 34,641,709, forward strand.
ATAAAAATAATAATAGAAAAATATTAAAATAATATAAAATATATAAAATTTTTATATTAAATTTTATAATATATTTATATAAAAAATAATAAAAATATATATTTATAAAATATATATATATATATATATATATTATATTTATTAATATATAATTATATATATATATTATATATATAATATAAAAATATTATATATATAATATTATTATAAAATTAAAAAATTACTTAAATAACTAAAAATAATAAAAAAATTATAAATTTTAAACCATATATAAATTTTTTCAAAATTTAAAAATTATTTTATTTTCAAAAACCACATTTTTTAAAATTTTTGGAAAATTAACCAAGGGAATTTTAAAAAATTTATAAACATAATTTTGTAATTCCAATTTTTTAAATATAAATTCAAAAATTATCATTATTTTCCAAAAAAAAAAAAAAAAAAAAAAAAAAAAAAAAAAAAAAAAAAAATAAATAAAATATTTTAAAAAATTTGCTAAAAAAAGAAACAGGACCGAAATTCAAAAAAAGCCCGCGATAATCGCTGTGCATTTTGATAAGCTTTAAATTGATACCAACAAAATTTGGATCGAATAAAAACTGTGAAACGAGGGCGGTACGGGAGCTTTTTATTTTTATTTTTGAGAAAAATCCAGTTGAAAATTGTGAATATTTCTGTTAATTTTCTGTCAGTATCCTTTAATAGAATTTTATGAACTGATTACTAAAGAAAGTCCATTAATTTTCCTCTAAAATAATGTAAAAAGTGAAAATATGTTAATTGGGTCTCGAGTTATGACGAAAATGACATGGGTACCCCCTTAAAAAATTAGGAAAATCGTAAGGTTGGTTACCTAACCTGGCCATAGACGTTGCTACTGGTGGTCTCACACCACTTGTATTAGTGTTTTCATGCATGTACATGTGTTTACATATGAAAACATGCTTGTTGGATGTACATGTACCCATGTGTACACATGTGTACTGGTGTGTGTAAATATGAGTGTATGTGTATGCAGACATGTGCATGTGTGTCTAAATGTGTATTTATATATACATGTGTACATATGTACATTTATGTGCACATTCTTCTAAGAAGTTGGCCAGGTAACACAGAAGTTCATATGGTGTGTGTGTGTGTTTGAATGTCTACACGTGTGTACATATATGTGAACAGTTATGTATTGTATGTGTACATATATATACATGTGTATGCATACATGTACGCATGTACGTTTGCATTCGCGTATGTTTTAGTAGGCCTATTATATATAGCCCTTGTTTGACAGCCTAATTTTTCGCTAATAATCGGATGGGTAATTCTCCATTCGTATACGTATTCGAAAATGGTTATAACTCATTTTCGACCTCTGCAGCCCGACCCCCCCCCCCTCATGCGGGACGGTCCCCTTAAACTATATCATATGTGGCTAAAGGAAAGCTGACTTAAAAGAAAATTTTTAAAGAAATGATTAGAGTGAGGCAATTGGCAATTTTTTTTTTTTTTTCTATAAACTTTGTTTGATCTGAAAAATGATGAATGTTTATATGAACATGAATATAACGATATTTGTGAAAAGTTATTCTACATACATACGCTTTTCATTTTTAAATTTCAAGTAGCACTGAATGACACCAGGTACAAGACCAAATAAAAAGACTTGCCAGGAAATTATGTAAACATCGATAAGATCCAAAGTGATATCAGGCAATAATGAATTTGGACAATTAGAATTTTACTTTAGACGGACATTAAAAAGTGCAACCTCAGATACTGAAGTAAATGAAAAAATTAAAAAAATTAAAAATAATAAAAAATAAAAAAAATAAAAATAAATAAATAAATAAATAATAGTGAAAGAACTAGCCTGACTTCAAACAGTAATAAAGTAACTTTAGACATTAAATATTACACCTCTGAGAGAAACAAGTGTGGAAAAAATATTTTAGAAAACTAAAAAGAATTGCTTAAAAAAGGATTTGGATAATGCTTGTGGAGGTAAATTTGGATAAGAATGAAGTGTCATTACCCTACTTTAGAAAAAAAAAAAAACACTCCAGGAGATGAATGAGCACAAGGATTTTTGAATAGGCATAAAAATGTCTTGACAAGACGTATGTTTCAAAATATAAAGGTAGAAGTGCTGGACTAACAGAAACCAAGAAATATCCTGGAACATGTGCTCAAAGGAACATACTAAACTACATTACTAATATTTAATCGCAAAGATTTTTAGTGATAGTGTTGAAAAGGATACAATTAAGAATTTACTATGGACATAAAATTTAGGATGATCTGTGATGCAGATATCAACTTGTGGCCTAAAATAATGTTTTGCTTAGTTGTGATATATTTTTTGTCTTTTTACAATTGTTAACCCATAATTGACGGGTAGCATTCATAGTGGCCTGGGCCTAGGTAAGGTAAAGTTAAAAGAAAAGACCCGTTGCCGGGGGGGAAAGAAGGTGCTCCATAGTTGATCATTATTCGGTCTATAGTCCGAATAAAATAAGCAGTGTGTGGCATCATGGAGTTGAAATTGTCGATTTGTTGCATTTTTTTGTTTGTTGCATGGTAAAAATGAGAAAGTGTTAGAACCGACTTAATCACACTTTCACTGGCAATAAAATAATCTTTTGCCGTGATTGTAACAAAAAAAAACTCATGGCATGTCCATGCATACATACTCTATGGCATGTGCGTACGTGCCCCCGGCAGATGGTCCCGCCATGCCATGGCATGTACGTACATGCCACCCGTCGGCAATGGGTTAAACATCCTGAGTGAACAGTGATTCTGTAAGTACAAATGATACCCTATTATATGTTTTTTTTCCAAAGTGATATAATACTTAGGACAGTATTGTGCAGTCGTTATTGAAAGATAATGATTTTTACCACATTACTTTCTTTGACCCATTAACTGTGATATCAATAATTGGCTAGTGGTCAGTAATATGGGTTGTTGGCATGCATTGGCAGTTTTCCCCATTGCCTGGCTCATTTGATACTTGTTGTACACCATTAGATATCTAATAGTTTATAGTTGTATTTTATAAACAAAATTTAAAAAGTGAAGATTTCCCCTTACTTTAAGTGCCTGTATCTAATAGTAACACCATATAAATGATGTTGCTACTATCAGAGAAAGATGGGCTCCCACTGATAAGCCCACCAGAGCAGGGTCTGTCCTGATGCAGTGCCATCCACAACTCAGCCCACCACAGCCATTGAATATCATGCCATCTGTGCCCAGAGGGGTTAATGAAGGTTTGAATTGCAATGATAGATTGTGGGCAGTATGATGTGATCATTATATATCAGAATTGTATTGTACTGTGCACATACCCCTGCACATGAACCATGAGTATCATAACTGTGAGCTCTAAAAGTAAAGTCTATGCATTTCATAAAAAAAAAACTATCAAATCAAATTTTTATGTTATTAACATTACATGGTAAAAAATTATATTTTATATAGTCACTTGCACATTAAATGTCCTAGTCAACTTTGACATGTTGCAATTTTTCCCAATATAAAAAAGAAAAGAAAAGAAAAATCCCCAAGTGTCCGAAGTATACATGGAGTGCTCATAATTGGCAGGAAACTCAGTCTACACATGATTAAAATTAAACATATTTGGGTGTATGAAACTGGAAATATCACTCTCCCAGTGTAAATACCCACACAGTTATTAAAAATAAACTTTAAAATTGTCAGAAGTAAGATGAGTTTACAGTTTACAGTTCATTCACCATATACAAACATTCTTAAAAGATATAATACAAAGTATACAAAATATATACATCAGTCATAAATCTTAAGTACTTGCTGCAACTTACAGGAAAAGAGTGAAAACAATTTTTCATTGTATTTTGATCAAGAAATATTGAAAACAGCCAAAGGACATAATTATCAACAAAGCTTATGATGCATACTCCATGATAAAATCTATACCTTTGACATTTTAAAAATTCTTTCCTTAAGTGTTATAATACCATAATTACAGGCATTCTATAATAGTTACAATCAATAACTTCTCCACTAAATAAGAAACACCTTTCTTATTTAATAATTCACTAAAGCTTACTATTAACATTTTATGAATACTACAAAAAAAAGGAATTATGAGATTCCTTGTCCTAAACAAACTCATTCTTTGATATCTAAAACTATAATTGGCTTGGAAATAGTTACAAATGCTTTATTCCTAACTTACTCACAACAAGACGGATTTTCAGCATATAAACATCTGGCTGTTCTAAAAACATGAGCTAACTTTCATTGCATTCATGCCCAAACCACTAATTCTTGTAATTTTATGTACATCCATTGACTTTTTGTGCTTTTAATGTTGTGCATCAATCAACTTTCCACAATTTTCACCTTATGCATCCACAAAATTTTCAAGATTTTATTTTTTGTGCATACACTACCTTCTTTTTCTTCCTTTTTCATCAATAACAAAACTACATCAATCTGAAACATGCAATTGTTTTTTCCTCTAACAGGAGAAGCAGATGTGTTGGTTGAGTGACGTGCAGAGGCAGGCTCAACACTGGAAGGACAGGGTGAGGGTGGGAAGGATAGAGGAGTGGGCATGGCAGGAGAACCCACCAACTTACCGATATGGCAGGCAGGAATGTGCCCACCACATAGAGCACAAAGGTGCTCACAGTCGAGTCCTTATAAGGGTAACGCAGGCTTTCGTCATCGCAGTTAAACCCACGTTCATATGGCTTGCCCAACAGAAAGAACAGAAGGATAGGGATGGCCACTGGAAAACAAGAGGGACAGAGGGGACAAAAAATGAGTGAGGCAGCGCAACATTCGTCAGGTCCGCAGCATGCATGGCAGCCCCCACCCCCCCTGTT
>NC_051399.1:34649082-34651582 GCF_015228065.2 Penaeus monodon
TTCCCAAAGTCATCTGCCGAATTGTTGGCATCAAGAATGAAAGAAAAAACCTTCTTTCTGACAGTACTCGCATCACTTTCTACTGCAACAGACATCAAGAATACCTTTGTTTTTTCTCTGAAGAGAAAGACTTGGTGTACTGCACAAATGTTTCACAGTTGCACAATCTTGGATTGCCACAGTACCAACCTATAGAATGGAGACTGTTTATTGACAGCAGCAAGAGATCGCTGAAAGCCGTTCTGATGCACAACAGCAACCAGTTTGCCTCTATGCCGCTGGCTAACTCGACTACACTGAAGGAGAAGTATGAAGCGGTGAAGTATCTGCTGGAGAAAATTCGTTATTGTCAGGATGAGTGGATGATCTGTGTTGACCTGAAGATGGTGAACTTTTTGTTGGGACAGCAGTCCGGTTTCACCAAGTACCCGTGCTTTCTGTGCATGTGGGATAGTAGGGACCGAGCTCAGCATTACACGAAAAAGGAGTGGTCTCTGCGGGAGGAATTGGAGCCTAGCAGATCAAAGAACGTCATCAACGCCCCTCTGGCGGACATAGACAGGATACTAACATTAAGCTTGGCTTGATGAAGCAGTTCACCAAAGCTCTGGACAAGGATGGTGGCTGCTTCACTCACCTGTGCCATGCTTTTCCAGGAGTGACCATGGAGAAATTGAAAGGTGGCATCTTTGATGGACCTCAACTACATCAGCTCATCAGAGATCCAGAGTTTGAAAACTCAATGAATAAAGTCGAACTGGAAGTGTGGAAGGCATTTGTTCTGGTCGTAAAGAACTTCCTTGGCAACAACAAGGCCAGCAACTACGCAGAACTCGTCACCAAAATGCTGACTGCCTTCAAAAACCTGGGATGCAACATGAGCATCAAAATGCACTACCTATTCTCACACATGGATTGGTTTCCTGAGAATCTGGGATCAATGAGTGACGAGCAGGGGGAGAGATTTCATCAAGACATGAAGGAGATGGAAACCAGGTATCAGGGACGGTGGGATGCAGTCATGATGGCCGATTACTGTTGGACTTTGAAGAGAGACATCCCTGCCGCAGCACATTCGAGGAGCTCAAAGAAACGGAAGTGTCAGCACTGAATGATCAAGGATGACCAAACATCTAGTTTTCATGCATCTGTCTTTATTAGTGTCCCGTCTACTGATCAACTGATCAATTCTGATCGATGTTCAGTATTGATCAGTACATATTGTAATAGTTACCAATGTAATGCAATGTTGATGTCAAGACAGATACTGATCAATGTTTGCAACATGTCAATAATTATAAATTGGGTGAGAAAACAAAATTTAAAAAAATATATCGGATGTATAAGTAACACAAATAAAACAAAAATGCCGCTCTAATGTATTTCACTTCGTAAAAAAAACGATTTTTCCTATATTCACTTAGTTGAATAACTTGACCTGATCGGGGAAAATGGATGGCATTTTTGGATTCAGCAATGCAGATTTGCTCTAAATCAGTTGAAAAAACAAAGACAACTTACAAAAAATATTTTTTTTGTAACCCAGTAATATATGTATATATATATATGTATATATATATGTATATATATATATGTATATATATATATGTATATATGATATATTATATATATATATTAGTATATATATATATTATATATATATGTATATATATATATGTATATATATAGTATATATATAGTATATATATATATATATATAGTATATATATATGTATATATAATGTATATAATATGTATATATATATTTATATATATATGATATATATATGTATATATATATATGTATATATATATTAGTATATATATGTATATATATGTATATAATATAATATAATATGATATATATGTATATAATATAATTAAATATGTATATATATGTATATATATATATATCTATATATATATATATATTTAATATAATATATACACATATATTATATATAATATATAATATATATATATATATATATATAAATAATATATGATAAATATATGACAATATATATTTCATATATTTAATAACATATACATATTAATATATATATCATATATATATATATAATATTATATATATATTACAAACACACACATACAACAAACAAACAAACACACACACACACACACACAACACACACACCACACACACAACACACAACCAACACAAACACATGTATGTATGTATGTATATACATATAATAACACCAAGTCTATAAAGGGGAAGTTAAGTCTAAGTTAAACAACTACAGGATAAAACAAGACTCCCAGGCAGAGTGCTATTACCTGAGGAGGAGGAGATCTGGCTATACTGCCCACAACATCTGGCTGAATTTTGCACATCACACAATATAACAGAAAGAAACATCAAACTCATCAAACTGTACAATGCACAACATCCTTCCAGTCAGCTTGGAAATCAACTCTCAAACACACTGAAAAAAATTGACTATTCTTGTGTGCTTTAAAGTAACTTAAGCCAGTC
>NC_051399.1:34661582-34664082 GCF_015228065.2 Penaeus monodon
GCCGATTTTTACCGTTTTTTGTGCTTGTTTACTTCGTTCGTCGGACAATGTTTGGCTCGGGTTTTCGAAAAATCGACTTTTTAACGTTTCATAAATCACTTTCTTCGATTTCTGCAGCTTCCTATTGACACCCAGTGCTATCCATTATCCCCCCCCTTCAACCCCCGATTCCCCACGCATCCCCCAAGATCGTGGGGTAGAGGAGAGATATAAAAAATCCGATTTTGGAACGGTCTTTGAGAGGGTGCGTCGCTCTCGGTAACATTTACCAGATAGATAATTTCTGGGCGAATGAAACTAACTAAAATGAGAATTTCACAGATAATTGAAATGAGGAAGATGTCATAGCCGCATTCTAATAACAATAGAGCTATTAATTCAAGGTTTGAGTTTCAGGTGTGCCGTTTACGACCCCGAGATTTTGTTCACGTTTATTGTTAAATCTGAAGTAATTTCACAGAAACTACGCAAAGGGCGGGCACTTGCCAAGTTCTTTCTCAGTCCTTCCATTCTCTTTACTTTGTATCATCCTCAGTTTAGGGCTAAAAGCAAAGGCAAAAGCGGCTATTACATCATGGCCTAAAAAATGACAAGAAATTTAATTAGTCCAGCATGTATTTTCACAGACTGTAAATAGATATACGTTTCCAGCATTGGCCGTCTCTATATCCTGCAACATTTGACTGAAGACAAGTCTTCTGTGACAAGCATGACTGTTAAAAAGGGGAAAATCCAAGGCCGCCCATTCGTGTACCTGCAAGGCCCAGCCCACTCTGCCGCCTCCGAGTCACCTATTGTAATCTCCTTTCCCTAGGTTTACAGAATCATGCGTGATTTAATGCATAACTTACCTATCGATAGTAATACAAAATCGACGACGATCCTAGTAATGTATTTCACCTCCATTCCTGGCATTTTATAGAGACAAACCACAGCTCCAGCAGACGTAGTCTTCTCCCTTACCCGTTAAACAGCAAACTGGAGTTCAGGCATCGAGCTTATAATATTTCCAGCATATTTTCAATAAACTCTACTTATGAAAACTTTCATATGATTTTTTGTTTTATAACGTGGTAAAAACTAAAAATGATAATATTAGTATTATAAATGTTTGGTGATTGGCTACAAAAAAAAATAGTTTGAGACATTCGTTTGTTTAACATATATATCAAGAACAAGAAGTTACGAATATAATTTCCTTCTTTATTCAATGAATTAGAAATGATAAAAGTACTTATATCATACTAAACAGTTTTTTCAAATAAAATCAATGCAAAATAATATTTTAAGCTCGTCTTTAAACCGAAACAGAAGAGCATCGGAACGCTCTCACAGCAACGTAGATTCTAAAGCTCGTCGGATCCCTTATGAAGAGTTTCTAATACTTATAGAACTTCCCAAATTAAATTCCTTATTGCTTGAACTAGAGTGATGATAGAAGGTGGAGTGAGTGGGCGTGTGTGATCTTTTTCCTTTTGTTATGATGGAATTACCCAAGAATGCTGAAAAAGAGACTGTTGTCCCAGGTAAGTGGCAGTAAAGTATTTAGTTCATAATTCTCTTTCCCCATTTGATGTGGGAAAAACTGACGGAAAGGCCTTCCTGTGCCATGAACATCATGTTCCGTCCTAAGTTCAAAAGGCAGACACTTGAATGACCGGGTTGGAGAATGAGGGCATTAATTAACGAGGATTTTGAATAATGTCACATGGAGAAACTGATCTCAGTCTCAGAGCTTCTGTTCTTAGAGTTCAGGAGGAATGTCAGTTGGGGGTTGGCTGCCACAGTCGCAGGTGGCACCGTGGCACTCGGCCGCAAGGGTATGGTGCCCGGCGGGAGACCCTTTCTTTTGATTTTACGATATATGTCTTCGATCTCATAGAAAAAAACTTTTAACCCAAGGCTAGGAATTAGTTCACAGTAATAATTTTAAAGGAAAACTAATTTCTTGGTATGCAAGGGGCGCTGGGGTATGTCTGTCTGCAGTTTAATTTGTGGATGATGCACATATGATGGCAGATGAATTTTACTTATCAGCTTGCAGTGGCTTTCAAAACAAAAAATATTTAACATATTTATGTTTACTACGATTTTATCAAGACCACTTGAGACTTACTATATTGGAAGGTCTACAGTTCTTGGTCCAGCTCAGTAACAGTGCTTCGACAAGCGCTCTGGCAAAGACCTACAACCCTCAGCAGTGTAAATAATGGCAATATAGAGCTTCCATTTGGATGACTAAGAGTAAAAAAAATTCAGAATACAATATGGTAGAGATTACTTTCCTTTTTCAAATATATATGAGTACCAGGCGACAAAATGCAAGGATATATATCAGTCTTAGACACACGCATAGGGTAAGGATAATGGTGTATGAAATTGACAGATAGATGAATTGAAATACTCTCTCCTTTATAAGATAGCTGGTGAGTATTGAAAGAAAAAAAATCTTAATTGAATGAACCCAGTAACAGAAATGGTGTATTGTTTGTTATTGCAT
>NC_051399.1:34671582-34674082 GCF_015228065.2 Penaeus monodon
ATTATTCATGTTGCATGCATTGATTATATTGCTCTTGGTAATAACACTTTATATGTAAATGAAGAGGGGGATGAGATCAGAGCCAAAGGTAATGATTTCACTATTGCTGAAATTGCAGCGCAGATCGCAAACTAACATCTTAACTGTGGTGTTTACTAATATTTTGTTTGATCGTATTTATGTATGCACGTTTTCTTCTTCATTTGCAACATATCGTCCATAGTCTTAATGTTTACACCTCCATATCTATCTATTTGTCTATATATAACTTCTTTCCCATTTTTCGTTTTATTCATATTTTTCTCTTTTCAGCGGGAGGGTATGTTGCTTTCCTCACGTCTCGGTACAAACGGCTGTAACCCTGGGACTGGAATTAGAGATAATCGTGGCTTGTGAAATTACTAATGTCATTTGGTAATTGTCGGCGCCCTTGTGTCGGGACGGGGCGGCCAGATTTTTAATGCCTCGTCAAGTGGTGCTTCTTATGCGTTCTTGCTCGTCCGGGCACTTCTTATTATTATCATTGTTGTTGTTGTTATTATTATTTTATTGCTATTATGGTTGTTGTTGTTGTTATTATTATTATTATTATTATTATTATTATTATTATTGCTGTTATTATTATTATTATTATTATTATTTTATGATAATTGTTGCAGTTATTATTGTTGTTGTTTTTTATCATTATATTATTATTGTTATTATTCTTATATATTTTTTGTTACTCTTATCATAGTTCACCTGACACGCAACCCAAGGCGACGACGGCCGCAAGAAGCAGAGATAAGGAGCCACGGTATACGGGGGGGGGGTTGTAAACCGATCTGAATGGTTTAGGGGACGGAAGGCAAATGAAACTCACCAGAGGAATGGGGAGAACGAATGGAAGGAAATAGGAGATGGAAAGAAACTCGAGGAAGGGAAGGAGAAAGTAGAAGAGGAGTGAAGGGGAAAGGAGATGGAAAGAAACTCGAGGAAGAGAAGAAGAGAGGAGAAATGTGAAGAAAATACGAGGAAGGGAAGGAGAGGAGAGAAAAGAGAAAAGTAGACATGCAAGGAAGGGAAGGAGAGAGAACGGGGAAGAGATGAAATTGCGAGAAAGGGAAGGGGAGATGTGAAAGGAGAAGAGAAGAAGGGCGCGACTACATCATGTGAAGGGGAAGGGAAGGAGACGAAATAAAGAGTAAAATTCCCAGAAATGGCTCGACAATCGGGCGATTTGAGCGAGGTCGACTTGGCAGCATATAGATCGAGGCAATTCTCTAGATTTTACGGCAATATTCTCTTCTTCTTCTTCTTCTTCTTCTTCTTCTTCTTCTCCTCCCTCCTCCCTCCCTCCTCCCTCCCTCCCTCTCCCTCCCTCCCTCTCTCTCTCTCTCCATCTCTCCCTCTCCCTCTCCCTCTCTCTCTCCCTCCCTCTCTCTCCCTCTCCCTCTCCCTCCCGCCCTCCCTCTCTCTATCTATCTATCTATCTATCTATCTATCTATCTATATATCTCTTTCTCTATCTCTCTCTCTCTCTCTCTCTCCTGCTTTTCTCTTATTCATATTTACACCACTTGGCTAAGATAAAGTGCGATAATAACGACTTCATTGTCTTGTACGTTGGTGTAGCTACAAGAGAGACAGCAGAGAGAAAGATGGGAGACAGAGAAGGGGGGGGGGGGGGTAAACTGCTCGGGGTACAAGTGAATGCCGTGTGCTCTTCAGCGAGGGAAATCCAGGGCACTGGATGGCACACACAGCAATTGAAAGCGAGCCAACGTTCCTTGGCACAAGCGGGCGTGGCAGCGAGCGGCGGGAGAAGTGGAAAGGGAGGATGGAGGATGCTGGAAAGGAGGATGGAGGATTTACGTAGTGGGAATGGCAATGAGATTTTTTTTTTTTTCTGGTGAGGCCGATTACTACGGGCATGTTAGGAAAATGATGGCGGACGCGATTGGGTTTTAGTGATGGTGGAACGAGGAATATGACATGATTTTTTTTTTTTTTTTTTTTTTTTCTGGCGAGTAAAAAGTTGGGATGACGGGCGAAAACAGGAAAGATATACTTTCGATTTGCATTATATTTAGGCATGTTGGACTGTCAATTGTTCTCATTGTTCTGTCTTATCAGTACGTCTCAGACATGATTCTTTGTGATCTAACGAAGCATCAAGAAGCGGGAGGAGAATGGAAGACAGTGTACCCTGCTCGAAGACGACGTCAGATGCCGAGAGATAGCGTGTCTCGAAAGTGTCAGATGCGTCTGGAGATGCCCCACGATGCTGTCTTTGTGATATATATTTTGTGAAATATTGTGCGCTAAATAGTCCAGTTATTGCGACTGATTCTGCCGGGTCTGGTTAATCACAAGGTGATTGGCCTTTGAAACCGGATTGGATTTTTATTAACTGGAAGTCGTGGGTCTGTGGCATGATTTACGCTCCAGCATTGCATTTGGGCAGAGTGTATAGTACATTGGACTGACGTCAATGCATGTACCCGCGCGTACAGCCAAC
>NC_051399.1:34696582-34711582 GCF_015228065.2 Penaeus monodon
CTCTTCGTCAACGTCTTCTTAGCCTCTTCCGCTTCCATTTTCTTCCTTCCCCTTTTTTCCTTACTACCCTTCGCCTTCTCCCCCCCCTCTCTCTATCCCCCCCACTTTTCCTCCCATCCCCATATGCTACCATCCTCCTCTTCTCCCTCTCTTGCACATACTGCAGTAGGTGCATGTAGTTGCAATGCAAATTGTTTCAAGCATTTCCATGGCCAAGCCAGCGGGGTTTAAATCCATTCGAGTCCTGACACATTTTTGTACATTTCTTCTCGCATGTAGAGTGGTTCAAACGCACACTCCACCACCTCCCCTCTCTCTCTTGGCCCTCCCCTCCTCTGCTCACCCCCTTTGCCCCTTAGACATCGATCACCAGAGAGGAATTAGCACGTAAGTAGGAACGTGCCCTCACCCACCCCACTCACCCAGCCACCCTCTCACCCACTCTTGCCTTCGGGTTTTAGACCTCTCTCTCTCTCTCTAGCCCTCTTTCACTGAACTATTCATTCTCTCTCTTTCTTTCTTTCTTTCTTCCTCTCCCTCCCTCCCTCCCTCCCTCCCTCCCTCCCTCTCTTCCACTCCCTCTCGCTGTTCCTACCCCTCTCCCCCCCCCTCTCTCTCTGTCTCTCTCTCTCTCCTCTCTCTCTCTCTCTCTTCTCTCTCTCCCCTCTCTCTCTCTCTCTCCTCTCTCTCTCTCTTTCTCTCTCTCTTTCTCTCTCTCTTTCTCTCTCCTCTCATCTCATATCACCCCCCCATCTCCCTCCCCTCTCTCTCCCCCACTTCTCGTTCCCTCTCTCCATCTCCATGTCTCCAATCTATCCCCCTCTCCCCCTCTCCCCCTTCTCCCCCCTCCGTCTCCCTAGAAAAATTATAATGATAAGGGTAAATGGAAGGGATGAGGTCTAGTAAAAAGGATGGTAAGGAAGGAATCGAAGAGGACAGGAAGGAAAGGGAAGTCGTTAGCCAGGAAGGAGCTTGAGATATGGGAGTCTACCGGGAAATGTATACAATGCCTCTACGTCTCTCAGATCAATAGAACAGGTGGGGCTCTTCTCTTCCCTTGCTGCGTCTACGCTCTTCGCCCCATTATTTATACATTCTTTCTGTCCTCCGCTCCTTTTCTCCTGCTTATATTAGTTGTTAGCTGTCCCCTGGTACGTTTTCGTCTACCTCCTCTTCCTTTTGGAATCATTTTCGTTCTCCTTTACCTCATCCTCCTTTTCCTTCCCATTGTTCCTCCTCCTCCTTCGCCTTTTCCTTTTCTTTTCCTCCTCCTTCTTTTTTTTTTCCTTCCAAATTTTTTGGTTCCTTTTCCGATTTCCCCCCCCCCCCCTTGTTTTTCTTTTTCCCTTTTTTCTTTTTTTTCCCTTTTTTTATGGTTTTTTTGTTTTTTCCCCCTTTCCCCCTTCAATTAACCTTTTTCTCCCTTTTTTATTTTTTTTTGGGTCCCGGGGTATTTTTCCGTGTTTTTCTAATTTTATTCCTCCTCCCTTCCCCCGACCCTTTTTCCCCCCCTCCTTTAAAACCCCTTTCCTTTTCCTTTCCCCCTTTCCTTTTTCCCCCTTTCCCCTTTTTTTCCCCCCCCCCTTTTTTTTTTCTTTTTCCCCTTTCCCTTAAAAAGATTCCCCTTTTTTTTCCCTTTTTTTTCTTTTTTTCTTTTTCCCCGGGCTCCCCTTTTTTTTCCCCCCTTTTTTCTTTTTTTTCCCCCTTTTTTCTTTTTTTTTTTCTCCCCTTCCATTTTTTTTTTTTTTCCTCCTCCCCCTTTTTCTTTCTCCTACTTCTTTTTTTTCTTTTTTCCCCAAAACCTTTTCTTTCCCTTTCTCCTCTCCTTTTCCCCCCCTCACACTTTTCTCCTCTTCCCCCCCCCCCCCTCCGTTTCCCGCTTTTTCCGGGGGTTTTTTTTTTTTTCTTAAATACCTGGCTTCTCTTTACCCACCTTTTTTATTCATAGACCTCCCTTTTCTTTTTTTCCCTTTTTTTTTTCTTTTTTTCTTTTAATTTTTCTTCGCCCAAAAGTTTTTTTTGGGGTTTTTTTTGTATTTTTTCTTTTTTTTTTGTTTTTTGGGTTTTTTAATTTTTTTTTTTTCCTTTTTTTTATTTTTTGTTTTTTTCCCTTTTTCCCTCCTTTTTTTTCCCCCCCCCCCACACCGCCACCAATCTTACTCTTTTTACTTCTGGGGTTTTTGGATTTGGGTTTTTTTCAAAAACGGTCCTTCGCTCTTTCTTCCCGGGGGGGGTTTTAAGGGGGCCCCCCGAGTCCCCACGCGCCCTACCCCTTGGGGGGATTCGGGGGCTTTCTGAAAAATCAAATTTTCCTTTTCTCCCCTCTAAAATTCCCCCCCCTTTAAAAAATTTTTTTTCCGTCCCCCACCGCGGTTCATGACACCCTAACAATAACCATGCCCCTTTCCCCGGTCCTCCAAAGGGTTTCGGGGTTTAAAACTTAAAAGGGAATTGGGGCCCTCCCCGTCCTTTTCATCTCTAATTTCCCCCTTCTTCCCCCCTTTCATCTCCCCCACCATTTCTTTTCACATCCCCTGGCCCCCTCCCGACCTCCCCCCCCCGGGGGGGGGGAAATTAATTTCGTATTGATGGTGCTCTGTTCATGCATGTTTGTGGTTTAAGCTGGGCTGGGGTCGTTACGTTTCTGATCATCAAAGGGAAATTCAATGCCCCTTCGTTTGAAATACCGTTGGTTTTCCCTTTCTCTTTTCCCTTTTTTTCTTCTTTCTTTCCCTTTTCCCCCCCCCCGTTTGTTCTCCCCTTTCCTCTCTCCTACCCCCCCACTCTCTTCCCCCCCGGGGTTTTCCAAAAACCCCCTGAACCCCCATCAACCCTCCCCCCCCCCCCCCCGAGCTCACTTTTTGGTACTTTTTCTTCTTCGCATGTAGAGTGGTTCAAACGCACACTCCACCACCTCCCCTCTCTCTCTTGGCCCTCCCTCCTCTGCTCACCCCCTTTGCCCCTTAGACATCGATCACCAGAGAGGAATTAGCACGTAAGTAGGAACGTGCCCTCACCCACCCCACTCACCCAGCCACCCTCTCACCCACTCTTGCCTTCGGGTTTTAGACCTCTCTCTCTCTCTAGCCCTCTTTCACTGAACTATTCATTCTCTCTCTTTCTTTCTTTCTTTCTTCCTCTCCCTCCCTCCCTCTCTCCCTCCCTCTCTTCCACTCCCTCTCGCTGTTCCTACCCCTCTCTCTCTCTCTCTCTCTCTCTCTCTCTCTCTCTCTCTCTCTCTCTCTCTCTCTCTCTCTCTCTCTCTCTCTCTCTCTCTCCCTCTCTCTCTCTCTCTCTCTCTCTTCTCTTTCTCTCTCTCTTTCTCTCTCCTCTCATCTCATATCACCCCCCCCATCTCCCTCCCCTCTCTCTCCCCCACTTCTCGTTCCCTCTCTCCATCTCCATGTCTCCAATCTATCCCCCTCTCCCTCTCTCCCTTCTCCCCCCTCCGTCTCCCTAGAAAAATTATAATGATAAGGGTAAATGGAAGGGATGAGGTCTAGTAAAAAGGATGGTAAGGAAGGAATCGAAGAGGACAGGAAGGAAAGGGAAGTCGTTAGCCAGGAAGGAGCTTGAGATATGGGAGTCTACCGGGAAATGTATACAATGCCTCTACGTCTCTCAGATCAATAGAACAGGTGGGGCTCTTCTCTTCCCTTGCTGCGTCTACGCTCTTCGCCCCATTATTTATACATTCTTTCTGTCCTCCGCTCCTTTTCTCCTGCTTATATTAGTTGTTAGCTGTCCCCTGGTACGTTTTCGTCTACCTCCTCTTCCTTTTGGAATCATTTTCGTTCTCCTTTACCTCATCCTCCTTTTCCTTCCCATTGTTCCTCCTCCTCCTTCGCCTTTTCCTTTTCTTTTCCTCCTCCTCCTCTTTTTCTTTTCCTCCTCCGGAATCTATCTCTGGAATTCTTCTCTTCCGTTACTCCTCTTCCCCGCCCTCCACTCTCGTTATATCTTCGTTTTCTTCCTCTTTTACATTTTCGTTTTCCTCCTTTTCTCCAGTGTTCTTCATTCGTGTATTTTCCCCCATTTCCCGTCTTACATGATCACTAACTTGATTGTTCTCCCTTGTTTTATTGTTATTAGATATTTCGGGTCTCGTGAGTATTTTCCGTAAGTTCATTTCTAAGTCTTTCATTCCTCACTCCCGTCCTCTCTCGATCTCCTTCCCTCTCCTCTCCTCCTTTCACCTCTCCTTTCCTCATATCTCCTTTCCTCATCTCTCCTTTTCTCCTCTCTCCTCCTTTCCCCTCTCCTTTCCTCTTTTCTCCTCTCTCCTCCTTTCTCCTCTCCTCTCGCTTCACCGACCTCTCTCTTCCTCTTTTTCCTTACTACATTTTCTCTTCATCTTTCTCCTCACCACCGTCTCCCTTTCTCTGTCTCCCCGCCACCGTCTCTCCTCTTTATCCGCAGTACTTTCTCTTTTCTCTTTCTCTTTCTCTTCACTACTTTCTCTTTTTCTCTTTCTCCTCACTACCCTCTCTCCTCCTCTTTCTCCTCACTATCTTCTCTCTTTTCCTCAATACCTTCTGTCTTCCACTTTCTCCTCTCCGTGATCATCCTCCTCCTACACAGCAGTATTATCTCCTCTCCTCCCCTTCCCCCTCCCCTCCGTAAAATTCCCGTCGTTCTTCCGGGAGGAGTTTTGAGCTATCTGCGTCTTAAATAGCGTAGAGCGTCTGGAAAACATCATTCGAGCCTTTCTTGACCTTGTTTACTGGGAGTTCATAGACCTCGGTTCTTATTTCTTGTTTCTCCTTTTTTCTTCTCTTCTTCTTCTTCTTTAATCTGTTCGCCTCGTCTTTTAAAGTTGTTGTTGTGTGTGTGTGTGTTTTTAAGGTATGTTTCGTCTTTTCTGGTGTTTCTGTTGTTGTGTTTGGTGCAACTTTTCTTTTGTTTTCCTTTTGTTCGTATTATTTTGTGTTTCTGTTTCTCCTCTTTTCTTTTTCTGTCTCTGCTTCTTCACCTCGCCCGCGCACACGGCGCCATCATCAGGATCATTATCATCATTATTTTTGCAGTAGTACTGGGAGGGGGGCGTAAATGGGGGGAAGAGAGGAGGGGAGTGTAAGTGGCATTGTTAAGGTATCGGAAAATAGCGGTCCATTACAGCTCGTGTTCGGGAAAGAGGGGGGAGGAGGAGGGGGAGGGGGAGGAGGCGGAGGACGACGACGACGACGACGACGACTTGGAGGAGGAGAAGGGCATGGCGGGGGCGGACTTAGAGGAGAAGGTCATTAAAGAAGAAGAGGGTATCAAGAAAGTGCGATCGGCAAGTATGCTAGGAACGGAAAGGAATTAGAACGGTGCGAGAGGAGGAGAGAGGAGAGGAAAATGAGTAGAAGGGGACGGGGAGGGATAGGCACACACAGAGACAGGTATAGACAGGCAGCTAAAAAGACTAAGACAGAAATAAAAATGCAGACAGAAAGAGAGTAAAGAAAATGGAAATAGGAATAGACAGGTACACGAACAGAGAGAAGAAAGATGAGTGACGGAGGGAAAGTGGTTTAGAGAGAAAGCAGTAGAAAAAGGAGTAGAGATAGAAGAATGTGAGAGACAGAGACAGACGCCCGGTCATGTTATCTGCCTATATATTTCCATTAACTTCCCTATGCATGGCGTGCACGTGCGGGCGACCAGTAAAAATGGGCGTGTTCACAGACTCCCCGTGGAGACAGGTGGGCGCCAAGACCTCACTACCAGACAGAGAGGGACCGAGGGAGGGAGGGGGGGAGGGGGATAAGGAGGAGATTGTGTCAGTGATTGATGAAGTGGCCTCGCTGTTGCAGTGTTGCCTATGTTTTGTCGTGCTTCCATAGTACTCGGGTGTGCATGTGTGGTCGTTACTGTGGCTGAGCAATTACAAGCACGGGAACTTCTGATGATGGTCGAGATGACAGTTTGATGAAGAATGAGGCTGCTGTTTGGTTTTAGCGTTATCTCGTTAGTTTCCCGTTATTTTTGTGCTTCTATTTGCTTGCTTTCGCGCCCAACGCTCGATATGTAAAGTGGACGTGACCTTGGAGCGGCGGTCGGTCAAGGTCAGGCTGAGCTCGAGCTGCATCGAGATATCCTCAGGGGGCTGATGTCGGCAGTAAAGACCCCCTGAAGCCACGATAAACAACCCTCCCCCCCCTCAGCCCCCGGCCCTTCTCCCCATTTCCTCCTCCCTTCCCCGTCGCGAGATCCCTGATAAACAACTCTCTCGCTCTCCCTGTCTCTCCCTCCCTCTCCCTCTTCTTCCTTTTCTTTTGACTCTCTCTCTCTCTCTTCTTCCTTTTCTTTTGACTCTCTCTCTCTCTCTCTCTCTTCTTCCTTTTCTTTTGACTCTCTCTCTCTTTCTTCCTTTTCTTTTGCCTCTCTCTCTCTCTCTCTCTCTCTCTCTCTCCACCCCCTCCCTCCTCCCCTCCCTCCCTCCCTCCCCCTCCCCCCCATCCATCCCTTCCCTCCCCCCCCTCCCTCCTTCCTCTTTCCCCCCCTTTTCTCTCTCCTCTCCCCTCTCTTCTCTCCTCTCTCTCTATCCTCTCCTCTTCGTCTCTCCTCTCTCTCTCTCTTCCCCTTTTCCTCATCCTCTCTCTCTCTCCTCTCCCCTCTCTCTCTCCCTCTCTCTCTCTCCTCTCTCTCTCTCCTTCCTTCCTTTCTTCCTTCCTTCCTCCCTCCCTCCCTCCCTTCCTTCCTCCCTTCCACCTTCCCTCCCTCCCTTCCTTCCTTCCTCCCTTCCTCCTTCCTCCCTCCCCCCCCCCCCCCCCTCTCCTCTCTCTCCCCCTCTCTCCCCCCTCTCTCCCCCCCCGCCCCCTCCTCTCTCTCTCCTCTCCCTCCCTCCCCTCTCTCCCCCCCCTCTCTCCCCCCCCCCCCCCCCCTCTCTCTCTCTCTCTCTCTCTCTCTCTCTCTCTCTCTCTCTCCTCTCTCTCTCTCTTCTCTCCTCTCTCCTCTCCTCTCTCTCTTCTCTGCCCCCCCCTCTCTCCCCTTCCCCTCCCACTTCCCCCCTCTCTCTCTCTCTCTCTCTTGCCCCTCCACTACTCTCCTACACCCCACCCCCTCTCCTTCCCGGCATGGGATCCCTGATACAGCATCTCTGCTTTGTTCTCCGCTGCCTGGAAGGCCCTCAGGCAAAATTCCCAGGTCGGGGCAGGGGGCGAAGAGAGAACGAGAGTGAACGTTCCTCTTAAGATGTTGACGTTCCGCGAAGACAAACCGGGGATGGTGCACACACGCGAGCTCGCCGGGCTGTTGAACCTTGCGAAATCTGGGTAATGGCCTCGCGAACCAGCCGGGAAGGGAAGCGAGGCGAGGCGATGGAGGGACGAGGGGAGGCGAGGTGAGGGGAGGTAAGGTAAGGCCAGGCTAGGCCAGGCCAGGCCAGGTCAGGCCCGTGGGAAAGGATTTCGAGAGAGAGAGAGAGAGAGAGAGAGAGAGAGAGAGAGAGAGAGAGAGAGAGAGAGAGAGAGAGAGAGAGAGAGAGAGAGAGAGAAGCGGAGAGAGAGCTGCGCTTCCTAGCGCGCTTATTCCTCTTCTACTTTTTTCGTGTCCTTTGCCAGCGTTCTCCTCCCCATCCATCTCCTTTCCCAGTCTTCTCTATTATTGATGTATCTCTCCTTTCTCTGTTTTATCATTTCTTTACGTTTTATACCCTCTCTCTCTCTCCCTCTCACCCTCCATCCTTTCCTTCCTTCCTCCCTTCTTCCTTCCTTTCCTCTGCCCCCCATCCCCCTACTCTTTTCTTTCTTCCTCCCCTTACTCTTTTCTCTCTCTTTCTCCCTCCCAATCCCATCCCTCCTCCATCTTCTTTTCTGCCACATGGACTGCACATAAATGCATGCGCTCGCGTGAGAGCAACAAAGAATTGATTGACTATTGTCATCCGAGTTGGTGTCTGAGAGTGAATCATTGGCGCCAAGGAGCGGCCAGGTAGTCTGCCGGAGCGGCTAACAATAACCTCATTCACCTTTCTGTTTCATATTATGCACCTACGGACTCATCCTTTACACCTGACTTCGACGACGCACCTCACCCCCCTACTCATCGATCGATGTTGTAGGTTTTGTAAAACTTATGTTGTAAAAGAGATAAGATATCAGACATTGAATGATTTCCCTTCCGGTATCGAGCCAGCTTGGGTGTTCCGCGGTGGGAGGTGGGGTGGGGGGAGTTGAAGTCTGTGCAGCGCCGGTAGTGATCGCGGGCAAGTGCTAAAACAAGCGGAGGTTGAGGCCGGGTGTTGACTCAGCGTGGCGGCCGTGTTTGTGTTTGCGTGGCAGAATGCTGGTGCTGCTGGTGCTGCTGTGGTGATGAAGTCGATGGCTATAAGAGTGTTTGTCGAGTCGTGACTTCGGCCTTGGTGGTGAGTGTGTGAGTTAGGTGATGGGCGAAGATCATCGAAAGGGACAGAATCTGGTATAGAGGCTATATAGGGATCTGTCGTTATTTTGTAGGGGTGCTCCCGATATACTATACTGGAATATTGAATAACGGTAGAGAAAGAGTTCCTAGCATATTCGGAAGATTTTCATAAATAAATAAAGCATAAAATTAAGATATTACATTAAATAGCTGAAAGATACAGTAATTCGTGCACATTTACCAAGACAAAAAGTCGTACAGCCCACGCATCCTCTGCGTACAAAATGTAAGGAAAGAAAATTACGCAACAGCGAAATTCCTGGCCATTGCCCTCCCCTCTTCCCCTCGACTCCAGCTCTGGCGGGGCTGGGATGAACGGAAAGGCTGACAAAGGCAAGGAAAGGCAAGTCGCGCTGTTGACGTGCAGGCCCCCTGGCTGGCGACGATGCTGAGGCCCGAGGCAGCATGGTGAAAGTGACTTTTTATGGCTATAGTTTTTTTTTCTCTGGAACTTTTTTTTAATGGCCTATTTTAAAAAAAAATAATTGGCATTGTTGTCCATTAGCAAATGATCATGATTTCGTGTTATTGACTTCCATTAATGGGAAAAAAATAGAGTATTACCTCCCTCTCCTCGTGCAGGGCATGCGTATGGCGTGGCATTTAAGGTAATGTGTTGACATTTTGGGTCGAAATGACCTCAGGGATATGGGTAGGAGTAGGGGCAAGGGGCAAGGGACGGGGCTGCCACACCTTGAGTTCCTTTTGTTAGATGTGGTTTGGGGACACGGTCCGTTATAAATAGTCGTACAGTAAAGTTTGCATTGTATATAGAAACCAACAACACACATCACATTATACTTATTCTTACATTCTGATTAATGATATCTGTATAGTTTCCGGTCATGATATATTTTGTACATATATCTAGGGAAAGCTTACTCTTCCTTTCCTATTAAAGTCCAGTCAAGTTGTGACGCAACTTCAAACAAATCCCAACATAAACCAAATATGTTTTTTTTTTAACAGAATAAACTATTCTCTATAACATATCAAACTTCCACTTGTAGGA
Source organism: Penaeus monodon (assembly GCF_015228065.2). Lineage (NCBI taxonomy): Eukaryota > Metazoa > Arthropoda > Malacostraca > Decapoda > Penaeidae > Penaeus > Penaeus monodon. The sequence goes on from NC_051399.1 coordinate 34,706,004, forward strand.
AATCCTACAAGTGGAGCATCTCTAAAATTGGAAGGTAATACGCACTATATTTGCGGGTACGTTTGTCCTCTTTGTATTACAATGGTGGACCAAAAAGTTCCTATCGAATATATCGAATCGTGCAGTCTAAGCCAAAAACATGAAAAGATTTAAACTACGACAATTAGATATTTTCCTATATCTTTATTTAATCTATCGTCTCTGTGACATCATATATCTAACTATATCGTTGCAGGACAAATTTTGTCTTCAAAAGCTATTGGTGTAATTCAATTTTGCAACAAACCAATAATCCTTCTTTGAATCTAAAAAAAAATAGTTGCATTCAAAACTTGCACCAGTCGGCTGATTGATTACGTCATCATATTCAACTTATTTCCATATATTCTACCGCAAAAGATATCGAGTAAAAACGAATATTGAGCGTATTATCCTCCTAGTTAAGCATTTAGGGACGAAACCCTGAATTATTTCCGTCGATCGATGTCGAGTTTTAGAATGAACTTGTTAAGATCAAACAAAATACCAAATTAAAACCTATACTAAAGCATATCACCATGCCAATATAAGCGAAAAATGGCATTCTAACAAACCACTTACATAAAAGTCATGAAAATGATTCAACATTCATGTCCTCCATATCAGCTTGCATTGCATTTTCATAACTTCCTGCACGACATTCTCCTCAATCCGGTGTACATTCCAAGCTGCTGCTGCATCGAAGGTTCGAGCACCCATTTTTTTTTGCAGTTACAACTAATAAGTTTAAGAAGCTCTTCTGACACGTATGGAGGATGTATTCAAAGGAATCATTCTGCCATCTTCGACGATCCAGCCCATTTCGTTGGATTCATATCGTTACCTTTTCTCAGCATTTTTGAGCGAAAATTTTAAAATTCTGATATCGTTTAGGAACACAGTTGCTTGTCGGAAATGTTCGTTTTCCTGGAAGATCATTAGGGGAAAACCTTTTTCAGTGCCATATAAGCCAGACGTTACGTCACACATAAGAATATCATGAAGAAAAAAATATGATTACATATATCTGAACCTAGTGATTCCCTACACAGCTTGATGTGTCGACTGACTATTCAGTTCTTTTCATGGATAGTCATTAAGCACTTATAATCTTCCCTCCCCTCCCCCCTCCCCCCAATTCCCCGTCCAGAAGTTGGAGCCTTAGATTAGGGGACTTGTTGGGGCCGCTGAATGTAGGGATGAGTCACAATAGGTAGGCTCGGGAAAGTTGGAAATTGGCTTACGCAAAAAGGAAAAATGCGTTATGGATTTGAGTTAACGGTAACTTTTGGTGGTGGCATTTTTTATATGTGTATTATAATCGTAATTCACGTTATTGAAATCGAAAACTTACTGCTCATGTTAAAAATAAAAAAAAATGAATATGATCGAGGACGATAGTAGAGAAACGAAGGTGATCGAAGGGTTCTGGAAAGACTGGACAGTTAGGACTGGAAGACGAAATGGACGGAGGGGGGATTCAGGGATAGAGAGTGGAAGGACGGATTATGTTTGGGAATGACGATGAGGGCGAGGATGGAGGAGGTGAGAAAGAGGTGCACGTGGCGAGGAAAGATTTTAAAGCTGCACCGCCAGGTCCCCGGCTAGGCCAGCCCGCAGCTCAGGTACGCTACAGGGACACTTTAACAACAGCTACGGCAACCAGTGTGCCACTCGGTCAGTCCACGCGCGTCAGGGCCGAGGAGGATTCCGTTATCGCTCGCTCTGTCTTCACGTGATGGGTTTCCCCCCGTGCAAGGTAAGCTTCCTCTGGGAGCGTTCGCGAGGGGGAGGGTGAGGGGCGTGAAGCTGCATCTGGGACCTGCAGGGGCGACAGCGACGAGCACGTGGTTTACGGCTCACGGGTTTACGACCTGCTCTCATAAGCTTGGTGGCGTGTGTTCTACGACTTGCATCCACTGACGGTGAGGGGTACGTGCTCCCCTCGGGCTCATTCGGGATCCAGTGAACCACGACTCGCGATGTATTTTCAAGCCTAGCGTCCTTTCGACTCGCGATGTATTTTCCCGTCCAGCGTTCTGTTCGCGTGATGCCCACCACCGCCCTGACAACCTCGCTACAGACGACCTTGGCGAGCATGAACGGTGTGCTAGCAATCAGCTTAACATCCCAGATCTTGTACCGTCGATGCCCTCCTGTTTTTCCATGTTGTTTTCTTAGGTTTTATTGTAAAATACGGTAGGTGATAGTAGTACAGCTGTCACAAGAGAGGTTCGAGGACTGTTCAAATGTGCATCGTCGAGGTCGCGGCAGTCTTGAATTTTAGTCTCTAAGGATTATACTAGTCTGTTGTGTGGGTTGCTTGGCATTTCCTCCTAAAAGCGTATGCTTCTATTGGCTGATTTGGTAATGAACATATACCGTTATATTTGTATATAGTTTTCTTTTGTTTCTTCCCACGTCCTATTCCTCATTTTATTATCTGTCCCCCATCCTCTCCTCTCCCTCTATTCTTTTCCACTTTCTTTTACTCGTTCATTCGTCCTTCCCTTCCTCTTGTCATTGTCCTCCTCCCTCCTTGTACATCCCTTTCTCCATCCCTCCCTCCCTCCTACCTTCCCACTTCCCCCATCACCCTTTCCATTCCGTCTCTACCTCCATCTCCTCCTACTTCCTACTCCAACATAAATAAACACTTAAATGGTTTCCACAGTAATTTACTGATTGAAATCCTTCGTGCCTCCGGTAGCCCGCAGTGCTTTTTTGTGCAATATATTACCGGATAAATTTTCCTCTTGTGAATTTGGCAATGGATGCAAGGGGGGGTATTGTAGTCCTGGCGCATTTATTTCATAAAGAAGCGGCGAAGGATGCTTGGCGCAAGAGATGTAGGGAGTGAGGGAGAGAAATAGATAAGAGAGAGAGAGGGAGAGAAAAAAAGAGGGGGAGAGAAATAGAGAGATGGAGAGAGGGAGAGAAATAGAGAGAACCTTGGCGAGTGGAGAAAGCTTTCCTTGCAGTTCCTCCCCCTACCCCCTCCCGTCCCGAGTTTCGTTTGGCCAAATTATCGCCCAAAGTTTATATCTCGTTCTCGCACCAGTTACAGTTGAGCCTCGAGGAAACGGAAACTCCCAGCCTCGAGAGAAACTTGTGGCTCTGCGTAAAAAACTTCCTCGTTGATTGATCTCGGCCAATCTGCGAAGCCTTTCCCGAGTTCGATCGCCTTCTGGAGGTCTGGGATGCCTCGCTGATGGCTGGATGAATTCGATTCGTAGTTCGTTTTCTGTTCCTTTTTGTTTTTTCTTCCTTTTTTTCTTTCTTTAATGAAACTCTTGGGATCTATTTTTTGTGATTCTTTTCATCATTCGTGTTGTTTTTATTTGTCTTTTAATATTGTTTTCCCATATTACTGCGGCAACTTCTGCTAATGATCCCACTACTGCTATTATCTTCACCATTGATTTTTATTAGTTCTATTACTATTACTGTGAATACTATTACTACTACTATTGCTTCGCTATTACTATACTAATACTACTATTACTATAACTGCTATACTATTACAATACCACTTCTACTATTACTGCTACTACTTCTGCTGCCACCTCAGCCGCTGTTTTTCCCGGCGGGGTTCGAACACCCACGATAAAAATGGGCGGCGAGCGATTACGGCGGCGGACATCATTTCCGCGGCGATAACGGCCCACGCTCTCGGAAATGCCTCCGTCTGAGATTTCCGTCAGCCGGCCCCGAGAAATCTCTGCGAAATATCGGAGACGCTTTATTTCCCCCGACATCCAGGACAACGCATTTTTTTCTTACTCTTTCTTCTTTTCTTTTTTCGTTCGTTCGTTCGTCGAGGCTTTGGACCATCTTGACGCAAAGGAGGCTGAATCTTCGGTGGGTGGGAGTGATTTTCTCTCTCTCTCTCTCTCTCTCTCCCCCTCTCCCCCCTCTCTCTCTCTCTCTCTCTCCTCTCCTCTCCTCTCATCCTCCTCTCTCTCTCTCCTCTCTCCTCCTCTCTCTCTCTCTCCTCTCTCTCTCTCTCCTCTTCCTCTCCTCTCTCTCTCTCTCTCTCTCTCACTCTACCTCTCACTCTCCTCTCATCTGCTACTCTCTCTGTCTTCTCTCTCCACCTCTCTCACCTCATCTCTCTCTATTCTCTCGTCTACTCTCTCATGTCTCCCTCTTCTATCTGTCTTCTTCGATTTGCTTTCTTCTCGCTTTTTCATCTTTTCCTTCTCATTTTTCTTTCATCCTTTTCCTTTTCTTTTTCTATCTTTTATCTCGTCTTTTTCAGTTGTCTCCTCTATCGTTTTCTTTTTTTTCTTCCTTCTATTGTTCACCTCTTTTTCTCCCCTCTGCTCTCTTCTCTCCTTTTCTCTCTCTTTCGCTACTCTTCTCTCTTTTGTCTCTTTCTTTTTCTTTTCATCTCCCCTTTTTTCATAATCTCTGTGTTTATATATATTATTTTCTTTCTTATGTCATTGACTGTGAGGTTGGTTGCTATGGTTTGTATTATTTCTTCATATATATATGTATATATATATATATATATATATATATATATATATAATATATATATATATATATATACACGTAAAAACACACAACACAACACACACACACACACACACAACACCACACACACATCACACACACACACACCACACACACCAAACACCACACACAAACACACTATATATATAATATATATTATTATATTATATATATAATATATATTTTGGTGTGGTGTGTGTGTGTGTGTTGTGTGTGTTGTGTGTGTGTGTGTGGTATGTGCGTGCGTGCATATACACGTTATAAAAACTTGTAAGGGTAGAAGGCCCTTTTTCCGACCCCGAGACACCATCGTTTTCCTTGGGGTCACGAATGAAACATGCGAGGTCATGGAAAATTCCCACAAATTTACAAGAGAAATAATGTAGGCCCATGTTAGAAATTTCGAGCGAAATAGGCTAAATTTCAACTTTGAATTATGGATTTTCGTGGGAGAAATGAATTCCTGGTGCATGGGAATTGTCTTCAAAAGTTGTTGAACTGCATATTATATTAAAGAAGATTGTCATGTTTTTACTCGAATAAAGTTAAAATATTTTATTTTTGCTGTTTATAATCGCTACGTGTTTTGCACTGTAAATTCATATTATTGTTATGATAATTACGCCCAGATACTTTTCATACACGTGTTGTGTGTGTGTGTGTGTGTGTGTGTGTGTGTGTGTTTCTTTATGTGTGTATACATACGCATACAGTGCAGTCCAGTGGGTTCATAGTCTAGGCTAAAATAGCTTAATTGGAGTCACTGGAAGTACAAGTTTGAAAGCCAGTAGTGTCAAATATACACCTGTATGTATTCTGTTGTATGTTTTTTTTTATCTATTTTGTGAGGTTTGGCCGTGAATTTTAAGTGCCCATCCGTTCATCAGCCTTCCATCCCGAACAGTGCCATAAACTCGCTGTATAATTGGCCTCCAGCCGCGAAGCCGTTCCCCCCGCCAGGAGGAATCAGCCGCAGCAAGGACCTGACCGCGAGGGTTGTGTTGTGACCGTTATAAGGGGCAGGCGATATAAGGAGGATT
>NC_051399.1:34716582-34721582 GCF_015228065.2 Penaeus monodon
AGCTTTATTTAGATGTGAGATTGTCCGGTAATCACTTCACCTCTTGACACATAATGACGTCCTGTTGTTGCATTTTCGGCCCCCCTCCTCCCTCCCCTTTCCCCGTTTTCTTCTATTATCGTATAATTTTCCTCTCTCCGTCCTTCGCTTGCCATATCCCCCCACTTCCTCATTCCCATGCCCCTTCTCTTATCTTCCCTTTCTTTTCCTTTATTTCCAAGTCCAAAGAACAGCTTAACGCCCCCCCCCACCCTTTAACTCTCTACCCAGAACACCCTATTAAGTTCTCATAGCATTAACGTGTCTTGTGTCGTTTCAGTGATCAGCGTGGACGGGGCAACCTCCGGGGGTGAGTGTAGCGACGCCAGTGCCAACACCCCACGCACAGGTTAGTATTTGTTTGTTTGTCTGTTTTACGTGTTGACTCCTTGCTTGTGTGGGTGTGTTATTTTCTGTCTTTCCTTTGCTTGGATATATCTTTGGCTGGCCGCCTGTTCTCTGTGCTTTGTACGGTTTGTGCTGTTAGAGACGTTTTGCGTTTTCCTCTCTTTTTTTTGTACCGGTTATGTGTTTTTTATCCCAGTGGCTGTGCTGTGTCGTGTAATTTCGTGTTGTTATTGGTGTTTTTCCCCTCACTTTCTTATATTCATTTGCTCTGCCGGCATTGCTTGAGAAGCGAGTTGGTACCTATGTTTAATTTTGTAATCTGTTTGGTTTTGGTTTTCTCTGGAATATTATTTTCTAGATTTTATTCGTGATTCTTTGATGAAAGTGTAATATTTCAGTGTAATAATCTTGACTGTAACCATTTTTATCGCGAGTTAATCCTAGAAGCGCCTTCCTGTGGTTATAATCACCTTAAAAACCCGTTAATCGATCGCCCACTTTGGTTTCTCGTATTTTTAGGCTGATAGGAGATAGGAGATATCTGACAGCACCTTTAACGATAATGGCATCCTCCGTAGAGCGGCTCGAGCCACGCCCAGGGAACACCACACTATCACGTCACGCCTTCGCTAACCAATCAGAGGAGAGCGCTTCGAGTCGCTGCTTTCGGGCTCCGGTGATGAGGGATGCGACTTTTTAGGGATTTTTATTGTATTCTTCATTTGTTTATTTTAGTTCATTATTATCATGTTTTGTAATTTATTATTTTTATTATTATTATTATTATTATTATTATTATTATTATTATTATTATTATTATTATTATTATTATTATTATATATATGTATTATATTATATATAATAGTATATATATATATATATATATATATATATATATATATATATATATGTTTTTTTTTTTTTTGGCGAACGTAGGTGTGCATTATGCGTCGGTGGCAAAATGAACGCGAAGGATTTTGCGTAGCTCTCGCCGTGTTCCAGGGACTCCTTCATCGATTCCATATGAGCCTCGGTATCCTTTCAGGAGCATTGTGTCGTCAGCACGGCAGTCGATGAAGGGGGAGAGAAAAGGGTGTGGTGCCTCTTTTCTTCTGGCGTGGTGCCTAGTCGTCGCCCCCCCCCTCTCCCCCTCCCCATACACTCCCACATGCCTTTTAAATCACTGCTGTCATTTCGTCCACACTTCTAATCCCCCTTTTAAACTATTACTGTTATGCTTTCCCACTCCAACTCTCACGCCCACATCTCGTAAACTACTACTTTTATGCCCTCCAACACCCCGTCCCACCACACTACGTGAGACTACTACTTTTATGCCCCTTACACCCAGCCCACAATTTAATTTGCTAACATTATTCCTCACAACTCACGCCACCCGATGGTTTAATTTACTATCGTTACATTGCGCTGAATCATCGGCGATTCTTACTAAGGGCGTTCCTCTCACAAGGATCGTCAGCTGATGAATTAGCCGTGCCGTACTAGGGGCATGCCACTTGAATGCCAACTCGATGAGATCACACATACCCTGGGTGCCTCGCGTTTTTTTTTTTTTTACATGCCCATTCATTCGAGCCGCCCAGTTAGTCCTAAGACGCCCATATGGCCCCTGACGTCACCGAGGAAAGACTGGGCTGATGTGCCCGGGATTTTGGTGTCGGTTTTGGTTTGTGGCCTCCTTTTAAACCTCGCGTCCGTCGGTCATGCCAAGGAAGGAGATATTGGCTCGAAGCGAGGTCGGTCTGGCCGTGCCTGGGACCTTGCCCCGATTGAGAGGACAGTTCCCTTGGTCCTTACTGCTCAGTGGAGCCACTTGAACTGTAACCTTATCTACGATTAGGGGACCAGTAGTTGTTAGGTCTCGTCGGTGGTCTGCTCAAAAAAGTAAACATGCGGAATTGGCTTCAGACCTATTTAGGTTAATCCAATATTTGAAGCTCTCCTTGACTGCAAAGTCAAGACCTTGCAACAACTGAGAGATACCAACTAAGACGCTATAGCAATATTGCAAAAGTCAGCAAGGATACTTCTGCAAAAGGAAACTTCACTCATTTTTAACGAGGTGAAGATGCACTTGAAAGGTTGGTGATGAGTGGCTTACATGCAACATGTCCTAATAACATTTTTGTGTGTCAGCCAATTAACAGTCAGTTTTGATAATTTGTTAGCACTAGCTTCTCAATTAGCAAATTAATATAACCACCAACTTGTTAATTATGCAGCAATTAGCATCACCAACCTGTCAATTATTGGATAATTATCATCACTAACCTGTCAGTTATCAAATAATTATCGCAAAAGCTTGTCAGTTATCAAATAATTATCATCACCAGTGCCAACCTGTCACCAGTTATTGCCAAATACATGTTCACCTCGATTTAGTTAGCCCGATCGAATGACGTTTATTTAGAAAACTATGACATGAAACGTGCAAATGTATTTGCTAACTCCAGCAGTTTCCGTGACTGACTGGCACTCTGGGCACAAAAAACGCGTCTTTTGCTTAACTCGCTAAGTTATGGTCCTTCCAATTGCCGATGAGAGCGATCGTGTAACGGAGGAATATTAGGATCTGTTTTACCGTTTGATTTGTTTATTTTATTTATTTACTATAATTTTTTTTGTCATTTTCGCATCTTATATATCTGTAGATATGTTTTGAGGAAAGTGTAATTAGTGTTTTTATTTTCAGAATTTTAATTTTTGTTTTTAATTTTGTGTGTGATCGGAATGTTGTCTCGTTCAGAATGACGCTTGGTTCTCGTGTGTTCTTGTTATCCTTACTTTTGTTGTTTTGAATGTCGTCATAACATGTCGATGTATGATATTGTTGGCTGTGAATACCCTTGTAGATCCTCCTGCCTTCGTACCTGTCTCCTTTTTAGCATGTGTATATAAGTTAGCATGGGTGGGTAAGGTAGCGACTGAGGCTGTGCATTAGCCCAATATCACGTCAATGTGTCTGACATTTGACCTTCGACAATGACGCGTCAACTAGCCAGCTGTCAGTTGGCACTCGGAGGTGCTTGCAAGGAGGAGTTGGTGATTTGCATGACCAGCTGTCTCTCACGAGACAAACACTATTGACAGGCGCAGTGTGTGATTTTGACTTAAGGCAATTGTAGGGAGAAAGGTGACTTTTGACGTCATTCACTTCCTTCTCACCTTTTTTCTGCTTGGAATCGTGAACTCTGTTGGTAAAGGTTTACGGTTGTCGAGCCAGCTGGTTATAAGTTCACGCACGCCACCTCCAGGAGCTGCCGACTGTCAGCTAGCGACTAAATCTGACACTAACTCGACATGAGCCTTCGCTTACTCTGCCACCTGCTTCTACTTGGTGTTATTATTTTTTTCTACTGGTCGCCGATTGTTCTTTATGGATACTTTCGTAGAATTGTTTCATTTATTGTAAAGTTGAGTTTCCATGTTTGAAATATGTGTCAAGAATATTCTACTTTACTGATTGTTGCACTATTAATTTATACTTTTATGGTTAAGGAATCTTGGAAGCGGTATACCTTGTTTTTTATTAAAATAAGATATTTTAGTCTAAGATTCTTACAGCAAGGGAAGCAAAGAGCCTTCCTGCCCTTGTGTTTTTTGTTGTACACCCAATGTACGTTTGTACATGTTAGTATATGTGTGTTTGTGCCTGACCCCAACTCCCGGGGTCAGCTCATGGACTGACCGGAGCTGTTGGTTTTCCAGCGTAGAGTTCAACCCCTTCGCTCGGTGTCCCCAGGGGTAGGGCTGCCCCTGGCCGCCCCTCCTCTATCTCTCCTCCCGCGCCTCCATCACGGCTGTTACCTCAGCCGCCATGAACTCCCCCGCCCCCCACAAGCCAGGTAAACCATGGCCTAACCTTTTATCTGTACTGCCGGTCGGCACGGCCTTCCCTCGTAGTCCGTGTGCCTCTGTGGATGGGATGTTGAGTCCGCATTCCCCGAACCCGCTTTTGTGATTAGGTCGTTTTGACGTATTCCTCTGCGCATCCCTCTCGCCCTTGCATTCTCCTCGTAATGATGTTGATGTATGCTCTCCTAACACCCCCTTCGGGTTCCCCTGTTTGGCACCTTTTGTCCTTGCCTGATGCCCTCCCTTACTTAGCCTTCGATGTTTGTCGCCGGACATGACGGTAAGCCACAGAGCTGCATCTCTGGTTGTTGGCTCCCGTACTAAGCGCTTCCCACCACGATGCCCTTGCTCATTTGCTTCAAGTTTATTCTAACGGTGGGCCAGCAGTGCCACTTCTTGCTTGCATTTTCAGCCTTCCTTCATTTCTATCGAGGTAGCTGTCGCTGCTGCCTCCATCGCCACTGAAGAGTCCCCTTTGTCTCTCTCCTACCTACGCCTTTTAGGGGACACGAGGTGTGTGGGTGAGGCGGGTCAAGTTGCTTACACAGGCTTTCTTGCTTTCTCTGCTTCCTTTGCCTCGAGTATATACCTCTGTTGGAGAAGCAGGTCCAGAAAGGTTTGTATTGTGATTGCGTACTCGGCCGCCGCCTCTCGGCGCTCTCAGCCACCTACAAAGGTCCCAAAGACTTGGTGACGTAGACTCAACCTTGCGCAGGTGTCTGGGAGGCCGCCCCCTC
>NC_051399.1:34736582-34744082 GCF_015228065.2 Penaeus monodon
AATCTCCTATCATCCACAGTTTTCCTTTTAACCTTGATCTGTTTGTTTAGAATCCGCTCAAAGAGTATCATTTCGACTTGCCACCTTTCCACCGTCTCCATTTTTCATTTTATAGAGACCCCGCTCCCTTCCTTGGCTACCGCCCTTTCTAGTCTTTTTTTTACAGTCTCCTCCTTTACTGCCTCCCTACGATAATCAGTAGCTTTATTTTGTTTAGCCCAAACCCTGTACTCTTGGGAAAATGCTCGGCAATCCTTCACAAGCCCTGTACAAGCATCAAAAAACTCTTCTGGAGGTTCCCTGGCAAAGACAATACCGATCACGCTCCCCACAAGCGGAGCTAACTCCCTATCCAGTGTCTTAACTTGCTCGGCTGCTATTCGCAATTTGTTAAAAAATGCGTCAAGAGATTCGCTCTCCTAGCATCTAGAAACATATGTAATGCAGTTCTGGTTCTAGCTACCGTATTATTAACCACTCTGAGCTCGTCTGCCGAGGAACTCCATTTATAATCGACGTCTTCAGCTCTTGCATACCATGCTTCGTATGTTCCTAACGCATCCCCTCTAAGTCGTCGCAGTGCAAGGCGGATCTTTCCATCATCATTCCATACTTCGTCATGAGTTAAATATTCTACTCGCTTAATCCGTTCTTAGAGATTTATCATGACACCCTTTGTCTTAGGACATATCCCTTCATAAAAGGGAAGGTGGTATTCTACTTCATTCATAGGATTTTTTTTCCTCTCTTCATTGAAAACTACATACCTAGGAGTCGAGGACTCCCCCCCTCCTCTCTCTCTCTCTCTCTCTCTCTCTCTCTCTCTCTCTCTCTCTCTCTCTCTCTCTCTCTCTCTCTCTCTCTCTCTCTCTCTCTCTCTCTCTCTCTCTCTCTGGGTCTCCGATACTCCTGGGTTGGGCATTGTTCTGTCTTCCTTGCCTGAGGCTAAACTTGTCGTCTCTTCCCCAGTACCCTTATGCTCTCCTCCTAAGTAACTACGCTCAGTACAATTAAAAACCTTGCACAAAAATGGCTGTAGAATAAAGCTTAGGGTCCTGCTTGACCTTTTTTACCAGTGCATAAGACAAGTTTGATAAAATTGTCGCCAACTCCTCACCACTGGTAACACCAGGAGCGCGCTCATTCTCCCACTTAATTGTAGGGTACTTAACTAAATTAAGATCCTTCTCAAGATCAGAGAGAACACTGGATTTAGGTGTCACGGTAGATTTAACTACGAAACAAATAAAATCTTCAACAAATTTATTTAATAGACTACTATACCGTGAGCTTTCCATTAATCTTAAATTCAATTATACTATGGTACCAAATATCTAAATACATGAAAATATGAGACACATTCCCCACGAAAAATACATTTTTTTAAATTACGCGATAAAGAAATAAATGGTAACACTCTCTCACGAGGCAGCCGACAGGCAAGGTCGGCGCGCGACAATTTCCCTCATTGTAAACGTACACGTAATATACGTATAATATATACTAAAATGAAAGGCTCTACTTAGTTACTGAATGGAAACAAGTGGATCTAACACAACCAAAACTTAAACATGCTATTGATATGCTTTGAAGAGTACTGCTAGCTCTGTAGGGGAATATATCAAGTTAATATATGAACTATCAATCAAAAGCAACATATAAATTATGCTAATGCTAACAGAACATGATAAAGATAAATATATCAGCTTGAAGATGTGTGTGTACACACACATACATCTTCAAGCTCAGATATTTATCTTTATCATGTTCTTATAGCATTAGCATAATTTCTATGTTAATATATATATATATATATATATATATATATATATATATATATATATATATATATATATAATCTATAAATATAGTTAATCATTACCGGCATTCTGTATATGTTACAAATTTAAACTACTACTAAACTTATAAGTATTACTATTAATGTAGAAAACCAAAAGAGTATGGGATACACTGTACACGGGCCACTTCAGGAAACAAACTGAAAGCTGCTACGCCCGGCGCCACCTGAAACCACAAGAGAAGATGAATGGCTATCCTCGGAGGTTCTCTTGAATTTATATAAAACCCACCCCGTGAGTCATATTTACACACTTATTCCCAAATAAGTATCGCAGTGGTAGTAAATGACAGAGGGCAAGACATGGAAATCACCGCTGCTGCAACTCTCGAAATCTAGATAAATCAGAAGAATATTAGATTTTAGTAAAGTGATGTTAAATTTTCCTGTATTTTACCATTTTTAATTTTACATTAAAATACATTAAATCTGTATTCTAATTCTCATGTATGTTACATAGTGTACTAAAAATGTTATGTTTCCACATTAGTCACTGGAATGTTCTTAAAAACTTGATAAATATAAACGACAAGCCCTGCTTACCGAAATAGCCACCAGAAGCACACAGGCCATGGTCACTCCGCAGATCTCTCTCTCTTGAACGACGTCCCGCGGGCAGGTCGGAGAGCGACCCGGGTCAGCCTCCCGGTCACTCCCTCACAAGCAGCGTCATCTTCACCTGATCGTACGATGTCCCGTCATCACTGTTTTTTCCACTGTTGCTCTGCACCCGTCATTTTCCTTTCCCTTTCTGACATTCGTGGAAGATTCCTAACCTTCCACGCGTGTGAATATTGATGTATATGTATCTTCTTCTTTTAACGGTAGGTTCATGTCTGAGCCGCCGTGGTCACAGCATGATACTTAATTGTAGTTTTCATGTTGTGATGCTCTTGGAGTGAGTACGTGGTAGGGTCCCCAGTTCCTTTTCCACGGAGAGTGCCGGTGTTACCTTTTAGGTAATCATTCTCTCTATTTATCCGGGCTTGGGACCAGCACTTTGACTTGGGCTGGCTTGGCCACCCAGTGGCTAGGTAGGCAATGAAGGTGAAGTTCCTTGCCCAAGGGAACAACGCGACGGTCGGTGAATCTAACCCTCGAACTCAGATTGTCGTCGTGACAGTCTTGAGTCCGACGCTCTAACCATTCGGCCACCGCGGCCTTGACGATCATGGGCTTCCATGATTTTTTCTTAGCAATTTAGAGCGGTGGTTTGCCATTGCCTTCCGCCCGGTGTTTTATCGAGTCACCATCTCTATTTACCCGGCACTGACTTGAGCTGGCTTGGCCACCCAGTGGCTAGGCAGGCAATCGACGTGAAGTTTCCTTGCCCAAGGGAAACACGCGCGGCCCCATATGTATATGTATAATATACATAAATATTCATACACACACACACACACACACATACAATATATATATATATATATATATATAATATATATATATATATATATATATATATATTTATATTTTATATATATTTATATATATATTTATTTATATATATTTATATCTATATATATATTATTATCTATATATCTATATATATATATGTATATATATATATATATATATTTATATATATTATGTATATATATTTATATATATTATATATATATATATATATATATATATATATATATATCGTTCTATAGGTCATTCCCGGTCAACCATAATTATCATCTTGGTTCCCGCCGGGGCGCTGGTTTTGGAAGCAGCGGAGCCCACGTGGAGCCAGGCTTGGCTAGGAATGGTATGGCTGGCATTTTATGTTTATGTGCTTATTGGCCCGCCATTATTGCTCGTTCACCTACTCGCGCCTTGCCTTCGAAGCGCCATTTGATTTGCCTGAAGGGGTGACCATTTCTATCTGGACCTGATTGGCTGGCCATCTCGTTCTCGCGTGAGCTGTTCTCGGATCATCCTCGTGATTGCTCCTTCTTGTCGGCCTCTTCTTCGTCCAGACTTCCTCGTAGTCCTCGTCCAGGTCTAACTCGGCGGCACCTTGGGGCGGCTAATACTTGCGCTGACCATCTTCTTGAGTTTGACTGGATCTACCGGGATCCAAGCAGGCGGCGCCGTGCTACAAGCATCCTGGGGCGGCTAGTACCTGCACTGACGAGGTCCTGGTCCCTCACTGTATCTACGGGCGTCCAAGCAGGCGGCCCTTCCACTGCATCCTGGGGCGGCTGATGCTTGCACTGATGGACAGCGCCACAGAGTCGACCGTATCGTGTATTGGTTTATTTTGTGTTGTACTCTTTCGTCAGTAGAGTCAAGCCATGCTAATCTATCATTGCATCCACCATTCCACAGAGGAGGCGTCCACAGCTTTTTACAGTGTGTGTGTGTGTGTGTGTGTGTGTGTGTGTGTGTGTGTGTGTGTGTGTGTGTGTGTGTGTGTGTGTGTGTGTGTGTGTGTGTGTGTGTGTGTGTGTGTCTGTGTGTGTCTGTGTGTGTCTGTGTGTGTGTATGTATATGTATGTGTATATATATGTATATGTGTGTATGTATATGTATACACATACACATACACATACACACGTGTGTATACATATGTGTATATATATAATATAAATATATAAAATTAATATATGATATATACAATATAATATGTATATATAATTAATATATAATATATATAATATATACATTATAATATATATGATATATATAATATATATATATATATATATATATATATATATATATATATATATATATATATATATATATATATATATGTATGTATATATTATATGCAGTATATATTTACCAGGCAACATCATTACCTAATGTTCGTGTGTGTGTGTTTTGTTTGTTTGTTTTCGTCCTGTTGTTCTTGTTCAGGTGTGTATTATACTTTTGGTAAACACCGACCGCTGATAACTAGAAGTTGGTATAATCACAGTTCAACTTTAATCATACTGTAGATCGAAAAAGCATGCAACTCGGACCTGTAGCAACTTGTGCAGTATACTAAAGAGACAAAGGGAAATGATTAGCTTCTCAACCTGACGAAACTTTTTACCTGTCTTCTGTGAAGCTGGAGGTAATGTCAATTGTTCTATTTAATGGCTTCTGAAGCAATGCTTCATATTAGAAAACAGTGCAAGATTAGTTAGACAAGTGAATAGTTGCGTCTCTCAAGGAGTGCGGTTATATACTTTGTTTTTTCTCTTCTTTATTTTTTATTTTTACAACAGTTGGTAACCAAAAAATCGATTTCGTATATGCTTATGAAAATATATATTTCATAAAGACGATTTATATAGGGTATTTAAGTGTCGATACTAGATGCAATGCATTTGTGTGACAGGCCTCAATATATGTGATATTACTTTATGAAGACGTAAAATATTGTGTTTAGTGTATCATCGAAGAATATTTTTATATCAGTCTAGAATACTTTATGCATCAAAATGAATTTTCGTGTAGCTTTATATTTTACATTATTCATTCCTCCTCCCTCAGAAGGTTGATGCACTGTCATAGAAAATGGGTTTGCAGAAGGGGAAACTAAGTTGTTGACTAGTGGGGTCACCGAGTACGTCTCGGCGGCATCTTCGAATCAGGATCTCTCTCTCTCTCTCTCTCTCTCTCTCTCTCTCTCTCTCTCTCTCTCTCTCTCTCCCTCTCTCTCTCTCTCTCGCTTCTCTCTCTCTCTCTCCCTCTCCCTCCCCCCCCCCTCTCTCTCTCTCTCTCTCTCTCTCTCTCTCCTCTCTCCTCCCTCCCTCCCTCCCCCTCCTCTCTCTCCCTCTCTCTCTCCGCTCTCTCCCCCCCCTCCCTCTCTCCCTCCCTCCTCCCCCTCCCCCTCTCCCCCTCTCTCTTTCTCCCTCCACCCCCCTCTCTTTCTCTTTCTCTTTCTCTCCCTCCTCCCTCCCTTCCTTCCTTCCTTCCTCCCTTTCTCACCTTTCTTCTCTCTCCGTCTCCTCTCTTTGCTTCTCCCTCCCCCCACTGTCTCTTATGCCTGCTGTTCTTGATTTCGTTCTTGTACAGCCTAATGTTGGATGCCATGTCGGATGCACCGCCCAAGCAGCCCCGTAAATTCGTGGCTCACTCGTAAACTGCAGCCGGTAATCTATGCGTTTATACCACCTGAGACACGCCACCTGCCCCCCCCCCCCTCCCGTCTTGCCTCGCTGCTGTTTCTCCAGCTCGATCTTCTCTCCCAACGTCGAAATAGGACTTTGTTCTCTCCTGTGGGCGCTAGCGGCGGCGCAGCGTGTGTTTTCTAGAAGGATTATGGGTGCACTGGGGAGGGGGAGAGAGGGCGGGGGAGGAGAGGGGGGTGTCATGGTGGTAAGAAGAGGAGAGGGAAATGCAGGCAGTGGAGGTTGGTGTACGGAGATTGGGATAGGGATAGGAAAGAAGGACTCGGGGCCATGGTGATAGGGAGGAAAGGAACAAAGGTGGGAGGGAGATGCAGGGGTGCTGACGGGAGAACAGGGGGATGCGGATGGGTGTTGGGGAGAGAGGGAGAAGCAGGAGTGGTGATCTGATGAAAGAGGGAGTTGGTAGAAGGGTGAGGGGGGAGGGGGAGACGCAGGGGTGGTGATAGAATGGGAGAGGGAGGTGCGGATGAGAAGGAGATGCAAGGTGGTGTCAGGGAGATGTTGGGGAGTGTGATAATGATAGAGATGCCGGTGAAAGGAAATAATGATGGCGGAGGGAGTTAAAGGAAGATAATTAGAGAAGTGGTAAAGGAGTACCATGGCGTATACGCCAAGACAGAGATCCGGAGGGGGATGGTAAAGGGAGGAGAAAAGCTGAGGGGAGAGGGAGATTCGGGGGAGTGAAGGCAAGGGAGCCCGAGATGTTTGCTAATGAGCTTGAAATATCGTATGTTCCCCACTTTTTCCCTCTGCCTCTACCATTCGAACCCATGTCGTCCTAAGGTATGATTTATGTATTATTATTTTTTCTATTTACCTATTTATTTAAGATTGCACTTATTAACAGTGAGATTAAACAACTTTTTCAAAATACGATAACACAAATAGGAAAAAAACACAATAATTTTCATGCTGCAGTTCGTGTGAATAGTGTAGAATGTATGCTCAAGGAAGGAGGATGGAGGATAAGGAATAAATGAATAAAGGGAGGGAAACAAAGAGAAGGAGGGTTGGGAGATGGGGAGGGGGTCTTCTTGCATTCATGAAGGATTTTGTTATACATTATGCCTTTTTTCAGAGTATAAATTTCGAGAAGCAAAGCACACACGCCAATTAGATTTCACGTTCTCAAAAGTTATATGTTCTCGTACTTACCTTTTTGAAAATGCTCTCATTAGTAAGGCTGGAGAAGGTTAATTTGTCAAGCCGTTCCTTGAGAGACAGGTAATTACCGTTAAGCAGCGTGAGGTCAACAGGTGGGTGTTTTTACATTGGTTTATTTGGTTTGATCCGATTTCGTGGTGATTATGGTGTTGTTTGGCGGCGCCTTTGTGGAAACGTGGCGTTGAAAACGTTTTTGGTTGTTATTATTATTACTATTTTTATTTTGTAGTTGTTATTGGTTTATTATTATTATTGTCATTATTATTATTACTATGTTATTAAATGTTATTAATATATATTTTCTTCATTCCTAATATTATCATTATTATTGTTGTTCTTGTTATTATTATTATTGTTATT
>NC_051399.1:34756582-34776582 GCF_015228065.2 Penaeus monodon
TTCCTTGATGTAAGGAAAGTTTTTCCAGGACAGAACTGAAATTTCCTTTGTCGTAGAGTTGTGTAGGTGTCTTTTCAATCTACTGCTGCTAGATATTTGTTTGTTTGTTTGTTTCATAAAGTATTTTGTTTAGAACTAGTTCATTATTCTTGTTCAGGATTCTTGTTCTTGTTTTGCGATGAACATTTCTCTGTTTAAGGCGGGTGTTCTCATCCAGTTTTGTCTCGCTAGGTAAGTCAAATCATTTTGTGTGTTGGAATTTACACGATTTCTTTCAGGTGAATGTGGAGGTTGTATGCAGAGACGCGAATATATATATATATATATATATATATATATATATATATATTATATATATATATATATATATATATATATATATATATATATATATATATATATATATATATATATATATATATATATATATATATATATATATATATATATATGTGTGTGTATGCATATATTTTTTTTACGCATAAAACTGCAAAAACGTTCATGTGTACTTTTAGACAAACACATATACAAAATTATTCTTGCATATTTTGTACAAACATACACAGATATAATAAGTCATGCATATCTTTTGAGAAATAGAAATGTAGGTAAATATTTGTTTCTTTTTTACGTTTTTGAAAAACCTTAGCAACTCACCCATGCAAATATCTTGCTGTGTATCGTTAGAGAAACACACAGATGTAAGAATATTTTCATATTTTTCTGGAGAACCATACATAAATGCAAAATGTCTTCAGAGAATAAAAAAGAGACGCAAAAATATTCCAACTCATTTTTGTACAAACACACAAATACAACTACGTTCTCACATATTTCGGAACAAACACACGCAAAAAAAATTAGCAATTTTGTAAAAACGCACGGCCGGAACCCCTCGCGAGGCGCATCGATCTCGGCACTTATCGAGGACTTAACAACAGGTGGAAAATATGCCGTTCTATGGCGTTCCCGAGAAGGGATTGTTTGACGGGGCATTCTCCTAAGACGCCAAATATTTGTCCTGGGGCGGGAGTGTTGACTCTCGCCGTTGCCGGGATGCTGCGAGGGAGCGCGTCGGAGCCAAAATGGACTGCCTCGTATTTCGTCGCGATGCCCCCTTTTTTACCCTTTGCAATGGTGAGCTCTCTCTTTTCAGGGGGGAAGGGGGGTTTAATAGGAGGAGGGTATTGTTTACCTGTGTGTTTTTCTTATTGGAATATGTGTTTAGTTTATATAGTTTGCCTAGATTATATTTGCATAGATTGCAGTTATATTTTTTTACTAACTGTTAGCTAGAATTTACTACGTATTATTATGTAGGTTTAGTATTTCTCAGTTATATTGATAAGTAGGAGTGACTAACGTCAGTGATAGATTAACTCACGACGAAACATATTTAGTGATAATAAAGGTACAGATGTTGGTATGGATGGAATAACAGTATACGTTTGAAATAAGCAAAATATGAGAGACAAAATTTCCGTTACGTTAGCCGTGTATAGATGTATAGAACGTATCCTTACGTAGATTTCTCAACGAAAACAATATGAGAAAACAGACTAGAGGGAGCGAAATAGCAAAACGGGGATGAACAAACAGGCCTGACGTTGATCCGATGGCCGTAGCGCGAGGCCGGGCAACACCCCCCTCCCTCCCCCCCACCCCATCCCTTTGACGGACGGGAGGCGAGGGAGACAGACGGCGCCACATTTCGGGACAGCAATTGCGTTTCGTGCCCCGGCTCTTTAAATTGCAACTGCAGCTCCGATTCCGGTTGATGATGATGACTTGCTCCGAAGTAGTTGCGTTCATTAGATTGAATCAGGAGATTGGAAGGGACGACCGTAATGGAAAAAGACGGGTGGGATTGAATCGACTCGGCTGCTTAGGTTTAAGGAAAACGAAAGACGAATGTTACATAGCAAAGCACGTAGGAACCTACAGATACAAGAGTTCATAGTTCTAGGAGATGTAAGTTTTCTTAATTCAAAGGAAAACAGGAGCAGTGGCGTGCAGAGCTGATGCCCGGGGCCACCTTCTTGACTCTATGTCCCAAAGACTCAAGCCATAAGGCCTAGTACCGAGGCAATATTCTGAGAAAGGAAGATATTTTGGAATATGCAAATAGATGAAACATGTGATAAACACTATTCAATTTAACGAAATTTCAAAATCACTATCTTATTTCCCTCTCTGATTGGATACCCTACCCCCATACGTATGCCCGGGGCCACCGCCTCTGCACACCACTGGCAAGAGTTCATAGTTTATAGATCTAGAAGCAAAATTTCTTAGTCAAAAGGATAGCAATTCATAATTCATAGTTCTAGAATTAAGACTTCTTAGTTCAAAGACAAACAGGAGACCGTCGTTTTAGGAGAAGCAAGAAGTTACAGTTAAAAGAAAAGTCATTAGTTCTAGAAGAATTTTTAGTCCAAAGAAGAAGAAGCGTTCTAGGAGAGCTAAGATATAGTTCTGAAAGTAAGGGTTCACAGTTGAAAGAAAAGAGAGTTCATAGTTCTGGGAAAAGTAAGAGTTCTTGGTTCTCGAAGAGCAGAGAAAGTAAGGCAGGAGAGTAAGGAGGGCATAAGAAGAGACGAGAGAGGGAGAGGGGCGAGAGGCACAAGAATCTTATTGGCTGGCGCTGCACCGACGACTTGGAGATAATCTCACTGGGGGGGAGATTACGGCGCTCGTCGCGTAGCCCTTATTTTCACGTTCGAAATTTTGTTTGTGTTGTGTTCTTGGGTTGTGTATTAGCTCCTAGTTTTTACATTTATTGTACTTGGGGTTTCTTTTTTCAGCGTATATGTATTTTGTTGTTGTCTCGGTCTCACTCTAGATTTTTTTTTTTTTTTTTTTTTTTTTTTTTTTTTTTCAAAATTGTAGGAGACCAGGATTTTTTGGTAAACAATGAGGATTTCGGATATTTGTGGATAAACTCCATGGTTAGACAACATCATATTTCACTTTATTTTTATTCTCACAGTGCTGAGTGATACAGCCTTTTATATCACCTAGCATAAGGTGGAAAGTGCTATATGATTTTCTATGTCAGTTTATGTGTTAAAAGGGATAATAATGTTATATGCTAAATTTATAATGTAATATGACAATTTTAACCTTATATAAATAGTGTCAGTGGTTGCTCGCCTAGAGTTAACATGGATTCTGTATAAAGGACTGAACATTATATCGATAAGAAAATTTGGATATGATTTGATAAGCAAGTATTAAAAAGATATTCCGTCATAACTGAACTGCGACGAAACCGCTCAGGAGAAATGGAATCTTGCAAGGGAGAAATGCACGATCTCATCAAGTATTCACTATTAGAGAACGAATCAAAGGGAAAACATGAGAGTGAGCATCCAGGTTAGACTTTGTGATAATTGCACATGTGACTCATTACAGAAGGCAGTAATTGCACGTAGCCTTAGGTAATTGGTTTCATGATAACTTCAGGACCGCCGGTGAGGGTGTTCCGAGTGGAGGTTTCAGAGATAAGAAAAAAAGAAAATGGATAAAGGAAAGACAGATCAAGAGCAATTATTATCAAGATCGAAGTAGTAAGAAATATATAAGTGTTCGTAATAAAGACTTATAGGTAAAAAAAAAAATATATATATATATGTGTAAAAATAATGATAGACAACGTTATCAAAGTGGTTTTAAATGTGTAGATGATCCAATTAGAGATACGGACATTAGTAAAAAGTGTAAAAACGAACATCAGGCAGTATCAAGTGCAATGATTATCATTCGCAAAGATGCAGAGATAAGAACAAGATGGGTAAATGTAAAGGGAAAAAAGCGGCAACATTAGGCAACATCAAAGGCAATGATTATCATTAGCAAAGTCGCTAAAAATATACAGATTGCTCATTTCGACTATTCTATTAGGTTGCTAAAGTTATACCGCTGGCGGGAAAATTATCAACTCGCTCATTTGGTTCGGTTTAGGCTTGTTATCTCCGCCAGTCGATAAAGGCGATGCTCAGGTTCTGAATAAAACGCTTTTCTTGGCAAGTAAATAGGTCAAAGTTGAGCTAGGAATAATACTAATTGTGTGCCTTCGTAAGTATTATGTCCAGGAAAGTCTTATAGCCAGGGCGACCGACTTTGAAGGGCCATTGTTGTTTTTAGGTATAACATCTAAAAATAGGTGTTCTTATGTACCGTCTCTAAAAAAAAAAAAGCGGCTTTCCGTCGAAGCGAAACCAGTTCGTTGGTTTCATGTAATCTCCACTAGGGCTTCTGTTAACATCTTGGAAATGAGATTATCGCTTAGGGTTTTTTCCATAGATAATGTTGGTAAAATGGGAGGTTTGACAATAGCTCAGACACTATGTAGATAAAAAATAAATAAACACACACACACACACACACACACACACACACACACACACACACACACACACACACACACACACACACACACACACACACACACACACACACACACACACAACACACAACACACACACACACACACACACACAACAACACACACACACAAAAACAACACACACACACACAAACACACACACACAACACACACACACACACACACACACACACACACACACACACACACACACACACACACACACACACACACACAGCACACGACACACAGCTACCACACACTACACACACAACACACACACACACACACACACACACACACACACCACAAAACTACAGACGAAAAGCAGAACGACACACCGACACACACCACACACACCACACACACACACATAACAACATCTCCACCCGAACCCAATATGTTGGTAGCCGAAGACGAATTAAGGGCGAGATATTTTAGTAATCGGAAAAGACATCCACACACACACATGTGTGATGTGTTTGGTGTTTGTGTGTGTTATATATTTATATATATTATAGATATTAATATGTTATATAAGTTATATATATTATATTATATATGTTATATAAGTTATATATATTAAATATATTATATATGTTATATAAGTTATATATATTATATATATTATATATGTTATATGTATTATATATGTTTATTAATATAGTATATATGTATTATGAATATTTATATATATATAATACATGTATTAATAATACAGACATATAACACACATATATAGTATAGATATATATGTAATATATAATATATTATATATATAATATATATATATATATATATATATATATATATATATATATATATATATATATATATATATACACATTTACGTATACACAAATACACACAAATATATTTGGCTAGATAGACATTAAAACTGACATACTGACATATCTAAACTCTTTTAGATAAATGTACACATTAACATACATAATTTGACATATACTATTTGTAGATAGGTAAACATTTCCTGAAATATATATACTATTTATAGATAGGTATAGATTTGTAAGCGAACCTGTACCTATTGTTTCCAACTCTGGTCGTAACTTCTGAAGTTGACCTTTCTTGGACGAAATTGGAGTAAAAGACATTTCTTTCCTGTCTATTGTGTTCCGAGACTCTTCAAATTTTATTTTTTTTTGTGTGAAACAACTTTGATCCCAAGGCATTGTTTACGTGGCTTTTACCAGTCCCTTTTCTTTCGGGATTTCCCTTTCTTTTCCTGCCACTAAATAGCATTGCTGGAGAAGTTTGTTTGCGGGTGGATATTAGGGGAGAGGGAGAGAGAGGGAGGGAGAGGGAGAGAGGACAGAGAGGTTCGAGAGAGAGAGGAGGGAGGCGAGAGGGAAAAGAGAGGATGGGAGGGAGCAGGGAAGGACGAGAGGGAGGAGGGAGAGGGATGAGAGAGGGAGGAGGAGAGGGGAGAGAGACGGAGGGAGACTAGGAAGAGAGGGAGAGAGGAAAGGGAGGGAAAGGGGAGAGAGAGACGGAGGGCAGGGAGAGGGAGACGAGCGAGACGGAGGCGAAGGGAACAGAGAGGGGAGAGACGGAGGCGAGGGAGGAGTAAGACGGGCTGAGAGGGAGATGATGCGAGAGATAAGGAGAGGGAGGAGGGACAAGGCCGATGGAGAGAAGGCAGGGAAGGGAGAGAGAGGGAGGGAAAGGGAGCCGAGAGAGGGAGGAAATTGGAAAAGGAGAGAGGGAGGGGGAAAAGGCGGAGACGAGAGAGACCGGAGAGAGACGAGAGAAGGAAGATGAGGACGGGGGGGGATACCCCGAGTGAAGAAGGAGAGAGAGATGAGCGATGATGAGACGAACGACGAGAGAGAGACGGATGAGAGTGTGGAGGAGACGAGATGAGAGGGAGGAGAGAGACGAGAGTATAAGGGGGGGGAGAAGGAAAGAGAGAGGGGCGGGGGAAGGAGAGAGAGAGAGAGGAGAGAATCGATGGATGAGCAGAGACTGAGAAGGAGAGACGGAGAGAGAGACAGGAAGAGGGAGAGTGAGAGAGAAGAGAGAAGAGAGAGGGGGGTGGGGGGGCGGGGGTCGGGGGCCGCGGGGAAGGAAGAGAGAGGTGAGGGAGGAGAGAGAGGAGAGCCAGGCAAGAGAGGGAGGGAGGGAGGGAGAGTTAGAGGGAGAGGGGAGAGAGAGGATGGGAGCGGAGAGCGAGGGAGGGGATGAGGGAGAGGGATGAGGAGAGGAGGAAGAGGGAGAGGGAGAGAGAGAGGGAGGTGAGAGGGAGAGAGAGGAGGCGGAGGGGAGAGGGAGAGAGAGAAATAGGGAGAGGTGAGAGAGAGGGAGGGAGGGAGAGGGAGAGGAAGAGAGGGAGAGGGACAGGGAGAGGGGAGAGAGAGGGAGGGGGAAAGAGAGAGAGAGAGGGAAGGCGAGAAGAGAGAGAGAGAGAGGGACCCAGATTCTGAGGAGGCTTTGGAGAGAGACGATTGAGAGATGAACGAGATATGCTAGAGAGATCGAGAGAGAGAGCTGAGAGAGAGAGCGAGAGAGAGGGAGAGAGAGAGTCCGAGAGAAGAGAGAGCAGCAGAGAGACGGGAAGAGAGATGAGGGGGGGGGGAACAGAGGCGAGAGAGGGACGGGAGGAGAAGAGAGAGAGAGGAGAGGAGAGGGAGAGAGGAAATTAGAGGAGAGAGGAGAGGAGAGGGAGAGAGGAAATTAGAGGAGAGAGGAGAGGATGAGAGACGGAGACGAACGAGGAGGACGAGAGAGGAGAGATGAGAGAAGAGAGGACGGGGGGAAGGAACGACCGAGAGGAAGGTGGAAGGAGAGAGAGAAGGCGAGAAGGAGAGGAGAGATGGCGGGAGGGAAGGAGAGAGAGAGGGGGAGGGAAGGGAGAGGAGACGAGAGGGGGGAAGGAGGAGAGAGAGGGTGGTTTTAAGGAGGAGAAAGCAGGAAGAGAGAGGGGGGGGAGGAGAGAGAGACAGCGAGGGGGGAGGTAGAGGAGAGAGTTAGAGGGGGGAGAGGAGGAGAGAGAGATAGAAGGGAGAGGAGAGAGAGATAGAGGGAGAGGACGACGAAGATGAGAGAGATAGAGGGACGTTGAGAGAGACGAGAATGAGAGGGAGAGAGAGAGAGATAAAGAGAGAGAGAGAGAGGGTTGAAGAGAGAGCGACGACTGCAGAGAGAAGAAGATAGAGAGATGACGAAGAGAGACGAGAATGAGAGAGAGATAGCCCTGAGACGATGATGGAGAGGAGAGAGATGAGAAGGAGGGAGCGAGAAAGAAGAAAGACGAGAGGGGTGGGGGAAGGGAGGAGGTGAGAGAGGAGAGAGAGAGAGATAGAGGACGAGAGAAGGGGGAGATGAGAGAGAGAGAACGAGAGGGACGGAGGGGTGACGGAGGGGGAGGACGGAGATTGATAAGAGAGAGAGAGAGAGAGAGACGACTGTCGGAGACGAGTACGAGACGAGTAATGATGGGCGAAAGGAGAGAGTGTCAGAGAGACCGAGAGAGGAGGACGCAGAGAGAAGAGATGAGATGCGGGACAGAGAACGATGATCGAGAGAGAGGAGAGGAGAGAGAGAAAGGTGCGGGGGAAGAAGAGAAAGAGAGGGAGGGGGAAGGAGAGAGAGAGAGACGGAAGGAGGTAGTGAAGGAGACGAGATGTAGAAGACGAGAACGAGACGAGAGAGAGAGCAAGATCGGGACCCTGGATGAGAGAGGAGAAGAGAGGTGCGTAGGGAAAGGAGATAGAGGAGAGAGAGAGAGAGGGCGCGGGGGGAAAGAGAGAGAGAGACCTGAGGAGAGAGGAAGACGAGATGCGACGACGAGACGAGAGATGGAGGATGAGATTGTTGGAGACGAGGGATCTGAGATGAGATGAGTAGGAGGACGAGTGAGAGGAGATGATGTGAGGGAGCAGAGAGGAGAGAAAAGGAAGAGAGAGGCGGGGGTAAGGAGAGAGAGAGAGACGAGACGAGACGGACGGACCGAAGACGGAGAGGAGAGAGAGGCAGACGACGAAGACGAGAGAGAGAGAGAGACGAGACGAGAGAGGGAGAGAATGAGATATGGTTGAGAGAGGCGGGGGTTCGGGGTAAGGAGAGGGAGAGAAGAGAGAGAGAGAGGAAAAAGACGAGAGAGAACGAGACGAGACCCACGAGAGACCAGTCTTGAAGGATCCTCAACCTCGTTGGACGGAGAGAGAAGGATGAGAGAGAGAGGAGGGGGCGGGGGGAGGACCGAGAGAGAGAGGGAGAGGGTAAGGAGGGAGAGAGATGCGGGGAGCCCTCGAGGGAAGTGCAGAGAGAGAGTAGGGAGAGGGAAGGAGATGAGAGGAGGGAGGGAAGGACGAGAGACCGACGAGGGAAGGGCAGGAGAGGGGAGACCTGAGAGATGGGAGGAAAGAGAGGACGAGAGGGAGGGAAGAGAGAGACGCGAGGGATAGGAGAGAGGGGGGGACGGGAAGGAGGAGAGGCGGGAGGATGACGAGAGAGGGGGGAGGAGAGTAGAAGAGTAGGGAGAGAGAGAGAGAGAGGACGAGAGAGAGAAGATAGAGAGAGAGAGAGAGAAGAGAGAGAGAGAAGAAGAGATGAGACAGAGATGGAGAGAGAGAGAGGAGAGAGAGATAACGATAGAGGGGAGAGAGGAAAAAGAGAGAGAGAAAGGGGGAGCGAGAGAGACAGGCAGACAGACAGACAGACAAAGAGTGAGAAAGAGATATAGAGAGAGAGGGAGAGAGAAAGGCCTAATGAGAACGCGCGAGCCTCTTTCGTCATCATGAATCGGAGACCGATAACGTTAACGCTGATGCCGGGCCCCGTCGCGAATTATTATTTGCTCGGCCATTGTTCAATATAATTTCTCACTTGTCTCCTCCCTCCTTTTCCAACTCTCGTCTCTTTTTTATTTATGTTCGTTTTTTTTTTCATTCTTTATTTATATATTTATTCATTCTCTTAAGACGGTGTTTGCGTTAGAGGAGTTTGAATGACGTATTGTCTCCGGCGTGAAGTGGCGAGTTTTGCATTTAAATGTGTGTTGTGTTGGTGTGCCTTTGTTTACGTTACAGCGAGCGGGTCTTTTCATGTGTGTTCATTGTGTTCTTTCATCCCATATTACATTATCCGTTTCTGCTCTTCTCACTCTCCCCTCTCCTCCTCTCTCTCTCTCTCTCGTTCCCTCTTCCTATCCCCTCCCCCCCCTTTTCCCCCCCCTTCTTATCTTGCACTCTCCTCTCCTCCTCATTCCTCTCTCTCTTTCTCTCGCTCTCTCTCTCTCTCTCTTTCTCTCTCTCTCTGCTCTCTCTCTCACTCTCTCTCTCTCTCTCCTCTTTTCAGCTCTCTCTCTCTTCCCCTCCCACCTCCCACCCCCCCTGCCAGAGCAGACCCCCACTCTCTCTCTCTCTCCTCTCTCTTCTCTCTCTCTCTCTCTCTCTCTCTCTCTCTCTCTCTCATCTCTTTTTCTCTCTCTTTCTCTCTCTCTTTCCCTCTCAGTTCCCCGTTTTTTATTTATTTTCCTTTTTTCTCATTTTTCTTTTATTATTCCTCCTCATTTTCATTTTTGATTGGTTTGTCTTCATTCGTCCACATCTTCCTTTTTTTATTCCAAAGTTACTTTTATTATTCGTTCTCATTTCCCTTTTTTATTCGTCATGTTCCTTTTCTGTTCGTCCTTATTATCCCTTTTCTCAGTCCTTCTTATCCTCCTCATTGTGCTTACTATCATTTTTCTTCTTCCTAATTAGCCCTTTATTCGTCTCAATTATCCATTCCAGTCGTCCTCATTATCCTTTTATTCATCGTCATTATCCTCCTTATCCGTTATCGTTATCCTTCATTCTTTTTTATCGTCCTCTTATTCATCGTCATTTATCCTCATCAATCGTCTTTATCCTCCTCTTCGTTCGTCCTCATTATCCTTGTTCTTCGTCCTTTTTCCATAATGTGACTTTTCACCTTATTTCCATGCCTCGCGTGGACTTAATATATATATATATATATATATATATATATATATATATATATATATATAATATATGTAATATATATATGTATATATATTATATTTATTTATTTATTTATTTATTATTATTATTATTATTATTATTATTTTTTTTTTTTTTTTTTTTTTTTTTTTTTTTTTTTTTTTTTTTGTTCCCTCTTTCTCTTTTTCCGGATTATCCAAAATATCTCGCCCTTGAATTCGTCTTCCGGCTACCCTGTGTGTGTGTGTGTGTGTGTGTGTGAGTGTGTGTGCGTTTGTGTGTGTGTTTGCCTGCGCTTGCGTCCGTGTTTGTGTATGTATGTGTGTGCGTATGCGTGCGTGTGCGTGTGTATGTGTGCCAGTAGGTGAGTGAAGGTGTGTAGCGAAGGGCGGTCCTGCCTCGGTATTGATCCTCTGACGCTGCAGACCTGTCCTGTTCCTCCATCACCCCCCTCCACCCATGTCCTTCCATCATTATCCTTCGCTGTTCCTATCCATCATTTTTTTTTAAACGGTCCTCTCTTCATCTTCAATACCTTTCCTCCGTTCCTATCTTCCTTTTTCCCATCTTTGTTCTTCTGTTTTGCTTACGTCTTTTGTTATCAGTATTTTGGCTCTTCCTCTGTTCTGTGATCATCGTGCCTTGATTATTATTTGTTCCACTCTTCCTCATTTTGTTTATTATCGTGTTGCCTCCTAAAACTTAATACATTGTTCGGTACATCTTATGCTTATTCGCCATCCGCAATCTCATTTTTATTCAGCTTTCTCTTCACTGTTTTTATTTTTCCCCACTTTTTGCTTGTTCTTCGTGTCCACCTTCCCTTGTACTCACGAAATCTATTGTGCGCTCCCTGCCTCCATATTTGCTCCCTTCTGGGCTCCTTTGGTCCAATCACTGCCTATGCACCCCTTCCCCCACTCATCTCTGTCTGTGTGTTTCCCAGACTCTGGCTTTCTTTCCCCATCTCTCTCTCTCTCTCTCTCTCTCTCTCTCTCTCTCTCTCTCTCTCTCTCTCTCTCTCTCTCTCTCTCTCTCTCTCTCTCTCTCTCTCTCTCTCTCTCTCTCTCTTCTTCTCTCCCTCTCTCCCTCTCTCTCTCTCTCTCTCTTCTCTCTCTCTCTCTCTCTCTCTCTCTCTCTCTCTCTCTCTCTCTCTCTCTCTCTCTCTTCTCTCTCTCTCTCTCTCGCTCTCTCGCACACACACTCACTCACTCTTACTCACTTACTTACTTACTCTTACTCACACCTTTCCCGTTGTCTCTCCCTCTTCAATCTTGCATTTTTCCATGGTGAGATCATGCTACATAGAACGGAGGGGTTCTATACTATGCGGTGGATTTTAAAAATATTTTTCTCATTAGATATAGTAGATGGGATATATGTTAGTCCCGTTACATAGGGAGAGAGAGAGAGAGAGAGAGAGAGAGAGAGAGAGAGAGAGAGAGAGGAGATAGAGGGGAGGAGAGAGAGAGTAAGGGAGGAGAGGAGAGAGAGAGAAATTATAATAAGAAATTATATGGCTGGTTTAGATTAGATTAATTCTAAACACTTTATTCAGCGAAAAAACGCAATGTAAACATAATGAGTGCAGTAAACACAGTGAACTAAGAAAGAAAGGGGGAGAAAGCAAATGAAGGAGAGAGAGAGAGAGAGAGAGAGAGAGAGAGAGAGAGAGAGAGAGAGAGAAGAGAGAGAGAGAGAGAGAGAGGAGAGAGAGAGAGAGAGAGAGGGGGAGAGAGGGAGGGAGGGAGGGGGGATATGTACACCAGCCCCCAAATAATTGTTTAGGTTGTTTGAATCCGCGAGCAAGAGACTGCCTTTTTCCTAAACATGATTTTGCATTTATCGACTCTGTTGCTCCGCCGACTTCACAGCAAAATGTTGCAGTGCAATGCGGAGTATTTGGTCGGGATCTAAGCAACATCCCAGCTCATATGAAGCAGTTAGGGGTGTTGCTTCAAAGAAAATGATAGATTATTGAACTCGCTTGCTATTCTGAGCGTTCGATTTTCCTGGTCACGGATTCGGTTACACGAGAGAATCGTTGGGAATCAACATGTAGGGAAGTCTTGTTTGAGGTGCTTGGCGGCGGGAACATGTCTATTAAATCTCTAAGGTCTTTTTTTGTGTTTGTTTGATTCGTAAGATGCGTAGGGGTTAATCATTGAAAGGCCGACAGGAGGATATTCTGAAAATGCACCTTTTGTTGGTATTTGGTGTTAGTTTTCTGCGGCGCTTTGAGTGGGTTAAGAAATGCACTTCTGGCCTGTCTATATTTAATGGGAGTAGTTAACGGAATGGTATACTGCGTGCGTGTTGCATAGCATGTGCATGTTTATGCCAGCCCAGGAAAGTGTCATGTGTCATGCAGAAGATACAGTGCTGATAAGTTACCAGACGTCATGTAAGACCGATAGGAAATATGAAAGTAAGAGTGTGGAAGATTTATTTTATAAGTCTTAACGTTTCTGTTTGACGCCTGTGATTTTTTTTCCGAAATCGAACCAAGATACGTCGAAGATAGTTGAATTTGGTGTGCGGTTTCCGTCGATTTTCTCAGACCTCATGGCATCTCCGGTCGCGCCGGGGTAAGGCCAGTGATCCTTTGCCGGTCGATAGATCCTGGGCCTCCCCAAGGATTGGCGTGCAGAAGAAACCAAGGTCAAGACACAGGTAGGTATCGGGCGAGCACACGGCGTGAGTCATCCACACAGATATTGGATACAAGTTTAATTTTTTTTGTGTTGTGTAGGTGTGTCTTTGTCTTTCTCTTTCTCTTTCACTCTTTCTCTGGTTCTATTTCTCTCTCTCTTTTTATATTTATTTTCCTTCTCCACTCTCTCACTTTCTCTCTCTCTCTTTCTCTCTCTCTCTCTCTCTCTTATCTCTCTCTCTCTCTCTCTCTCTCTCTCTCCTCTCTCTCTCTTCCTCTCTTCTCTATCTCTCTCTGTCACACACACACACACACACACACAAAAAACACAAAAAAAACACACACAAAAACACAAACAAAAACAAAAACAAAACAAACAAAACAAACAAAACAAAACAAAACAAAATAACATAAACATAACATACACATACACATAAAAAAAAAGCAAAAAATAAAAATAACCACAAAAAAAAAACAAACACAAAACAACACAAACAAACAAAAAACACACACAAACACACACACACACACACACAAAAACAAAAACAACACACAACAAAATTCTCTCTTTCTTTCTTTTCTCTCTTCTTCTCTTTCCCTCTCTCTCTTCTCTCTCCTTTCTTCTCTCTTCCTCACTCTCACTCTCTCTGTCTCTTCCATCTTTCTCCCCTTATCTATCTCTCTTCTATTTTATCTCTCTTCTGTTGTCCTGCTCCTTCTCCCTCCCCTCCCCCTCCAATCCATCAATGCATCCCTCCCTCACTCCCTCACTCACTCCCTCCGCATCTATATCTAATGACAAAGATACTTTCTCTCTCTACTCTCTCTTTCTCTTCTCTTTTCTATTTCTATCTCTCTCTATGTCTCTCTCCCTCTCCCTTCTCCTTCTACCTCACCCCTACCCCTCCCCTTCACTCTCTCACCACCTCCCTCTCACTCCCCCTCCCTCCCTCCCTCCCCATCCCCTTTCCTCCCTCCCTCCTCCTACTTATAATGAGAAAGATACTCTTCTCTCCTCTCTCCCCTCTCTCCTTCTCCCCACCTCTCTCTATCTTCTCTCTCCCCTCTTTCTCTTCTCTCTCTTTCTTCTCTCCTCTCTCTCTCTCTCTCTCTCTCTTCTCTCTCTCTCTCTCTCTCTCTCTCTCTCTCTCTCCCCTCTCCTCTCTTTCCCTTCCTCCCTTTTTCCCAACCCTCCCTCTCTCCTTTCTCTTCCCTCTGCCTCTTCCTCTCACTCTCCTCCCTCCCCTCACCTCCCTCCTTCCTCCCCTCCCTCCTTCCTCCCTCTCCCTCCTCCCCTCCCTCCCTCCCTCCATCCTCCCCTCCCTCCCTCCCTACTATATCTAATGAGAAAAACACTTAAAAACCACCGCAGAGTATAGAGTATCTCTCCTCTTTCACTGTCTCTCCTCTCTCTCTCTCTCTCTCTCTCTCTCTCTCTCTCTTCCTCTCCTCTCTCTTCCTCTCCCTCTCCCTCTCCTCTCCCTCTCCCTCCACCATTTCTCTCTTACTCTTTTTTTCCTCTCCCTCCCTCCCTCTCTCCTTTCCCCATCTCTCTCAACCCCTTTCCCTTATCACTCTCCCCGTCTCCCAAGGCATAAGCGTTAGGTATCCAGCAGTGCAAGACGCCGTCCGCAAATCGCATAAAATGCAAGACGTCTTCCCTGGGAGATCCCGCTGGAATCCCCTTGACAACCGGAAGCGCGGCTTGCTCCCGCTCGCCCCCGGCCAGCGAACAAAACCGCCGATGGTTGTTATCATCACCGCGACAGTTATTTTTAGGCACGGGCGGGTGACCATTGATCTGAATTAACCACGCTCCATCGCATGAGGATAAAAGAGCTGCTGTGCTCTGTCAGCGTCTCTCGGCGTCTGCCTTGGCCTCGCTCTCACGCCCCTCTCGGTGCGGCCCTCGGTGTTCTCTCTCGCAGCATCGAGGTTCGGACGGGTCTACCACGGCTTATTTGATTTCATTTTGTTGCGTTTTATTTTTTTTTTCTCGTTTGCTCGGACTCTTAAGGAATTGCTGGTGGGTTTGTCTTCCGTCGCGTAGCATGGCGTTGGATATTTGTCCTTTTCTTTGGGATTTTTGCGCATCATAGGCTACGGTGTCCGAAGTAAAGGGAGGGGAAAATCTCTCCTTGTTTTTCTTGTGTGATTTTTTTTCACTCTGGGAGACTTGTTATATTGATTCACATCCACATACATATATATCCATACATATACGCATACAGATATATGTGTGTGTGTGTGTGTGTGTGTGTGTGTGTATTTTCCTATGGACTTTACAGGTCGTGTATGATTTATATCTAAGAATTTTAAAGTACATGTATTGGAATCGGTGATCGCACGACTTGGTATACTTACTTTGATATTGCCAATAGCATGTTTTTACCTTTACGTTCATTGCACTTAAGCAGACCAAATATTTTAGCAAGTCGTATTTGATGCCACAATGCGTTGCATTGAACTAGTAGTAGACGATAGATTTCGTAAATTGCCTAATTTTCTGTCCTTTTGGAATGAATGATTCTTTTTGCAATATATTTATTAGGGTTTTCACTTTTTATCATATATTTACGCATTGTCCAGTATTTAATGATTGCATACGTAATAGAAAAAGAGCACAATTGACGCTCAAGTCAATCACCATGTAGCATGTGACAGATCTCTTCGAAGAATGAAAGCTAGAGCTGGTCCTGTCAGCTGCATTATGGTGTATTTTTCTAAAAGCATTTTAGTAACAACTCAGAACTTCTTTTTCTTCCTCTTCTTCGTAGTCCCTTGTCTCCTTTCGTTTAATCAATATCAATCTAAGAAACAGCCAGCTATATAATAAAGGTGAAGAAAGTGAAGTGAGAGACATGTTGGAATTAATTAATTGACTGACTTTTCCTCATCTTCACAAATCGTAAATGGCAAACGACAGTTTCACGCACGACAGCCATTTGGTGATTAAACGCTACACTTTCGATGATAAGCTCTCAATTTCCACGTCCTTTAGAATTATTACATTTCTCTGTATTGCCAAATAGACATGTTATCAAATGCCTGAAATTCCTAGTCGCTACAACGCTCGGAGCCCAGGTAGACAGCTGTATCTCGCATTCCAGCCTTTTGGGGGGGATTGGAGTCGAAGCCATCGCGGGTCTTGCTTCCGCGTCTCGACGCCTCGGCATTTCTCGCTGTCTTGTTCGTTTCTTCCGCCGCTAAGGAAGCGTATTCAATCGGCCCGATGTTCCCGATCCATGCGAGTCCTTCGCGGACCTCCAGCGGACGGAAGGAAGTGAGACACAAAGAGGAGGTGAATTTATTAGAAAATCAGGGTGAAAATCGGAGTCTAGATGGGTGACGTGCAAGTTGGGAGAGTTAAATAGTCGTCGTTGCCCCACGTTGCGTATTTATGTATGGGCGAAGGCGGTCGACGGACACAGTCCCGAATCCGGTAGTCTCACTCGGAATCAAAATAAGTAGATTTTGGTCCCGCTCACTCAAGAACTGCGAATCATTTTCCTCAAAGCTTGAATTAAGTCTTTTTTGGCGGGAGGAGGGGGTTTCATCCTGAAAGATTGGTCGAAGTGACACTCTTCCTTGCTTCTGGTATTTCCTCGTTGTTCCGAGTTGGAGATTGGCCACTCGGCGAGGCGACTGCAGTATGTTAAGATCTTGAAACGGATTGATTGGCCGTTGAATAATGGAGTCTGGTTGAGGAGAGGACTGTGGGAAGTCTATGGCCCGCACCAAGAACACGAGCCTATGGTCCTTGGTTGACTTGGCCAGTGGGTTGACCGGCGCGCCAACCGTACAAAAGGGCTTTTGTAACGTGGGTGTAAAACAAGCAAGTGGGGTTTAAATGTATTTAAAGCACCGTCCGTGTATTTAGAGCGATTTTTTTTATTATGCCACGGGTTCCGTGTCCACATGTGGCCAGATGGCAAAACGTATGGAAATGGAGGTGAATTTGCTAAATTTGGGTACAATTTGGTGAAATTGGTGTTGTTTATACAGCATTGGTATGTAGACTGTTTGGTTCCTCGTGCCGCCGGGAAGTCGTGTGGATAGGCAGTGAGTCATCGGAGTTGTTTGTAACATTGCCCGCATTATGTTTCTGTGTGTGTATATGTGTGTATGATATGCATATTTATTTGTGTGTGTGTATGTGTGTGTGTGTGTGTGTGTGTGTGTGTGTGTGTGTGTGTGTGTGTGTGTCTGTCTGTCTGTGTGTTTGAATCTGTGTGTCCGTATCTGGCGCGTGGTCGCTCCGTGAAAACAAATGCAGCAGGCGTCTTTTTGGTAACGTTATCACGATTCCGAATGAAATTAGAAGCGACGCGGTAATCGCAGGCTTGGGCCTCCTCCAAAACCGATGGCTGGACGCGATGTTCCGCCCAGACGAAGCGGGGCTCAAGTGATGACGAGGAGGCTTGTGTTGTGATTCTGATACTCGCTTCGTCTTTTGTTAATATTTGCATTGTTGGTTACGTTGTTCTCGTTGTGGTTGTTATTATCTTATGGATTGTTTTGTATTGTTATGATTTTTTAAAGTTTTATTATTATTTTTCCATTTCTGCTATTTTTTTTGTATTGTTTTAAGTTATTTTATAATATTGATAGTTTTTGCTATGGTTGTTTTAACATTTGTGAATATAATGAGAATAATAACAGTAATAATGATAATAACAGTATCGTTATTATATTTTATTTATTATGATATAATTTTATTATTGTTGTCTTATTAGTATCGTCGTGTTATTTGTTTTGCTTTTGTAGTTTGATGTTATTATTTTATTATTGGTGTTGTCTTATTAGTATTGTCATGTTATTTGTTACGCTTTTGTAACTAAAATTCTGATTATTATTATTTGTTTTGATGGCAATGGCCAACACTGATTCATCATGATATTTTAAAAATCTTTAGTAGTGTTTCCGCCACAACCACAACTGTGTCACTGCATCTACAATAACAGTTATTATCCTTACAAATGTATCTTTTGACGCACTACTGTTTCTAATCATGATAATGCTGATTTAACTATTGCAACTGCAGTCATTGTTGTCTCTTTTGTCATGACTAATACGATCATTAGTGCTTTTCGGCATTGTCAGTAGCGTCTTATTCAATGTAAAAGATGTTTTGAAATTGTTAATTCTATCATAGTTACTGTTACTATTATTGTTTTTGTTGCTGGTGATGTTATTATTATTGTTGTTATTGTAGTTTTTTTGTTATTGTTATTATTTTGTTGTTATTAGTGTAGTTATTATTATTCATAATTTGTTCGTAGTTGCTATGTTATAATTGATGATTATTATTACGATTAGGTGCTCGTCATTACTTTTGTTGATGGCGATGAAGGTATAGCTGTTAATTGCTTTATATTTGTTTAGTGTTCACAGAAGCCGTTTTGGTCCGGGACACTTGGTTGCCAGACGAGGTTTACATGCAAATGACTTTGACTTTGACTTCGACTTTGATTTCTTTTCGTGACGAGAGTAGCTTTAGGGTCAAGGGAGTAAGAGGTGCGCCTGAGTATACACCTTTAAGCGGCCGTTGTGTGCTGGCGTGGGCTCGGTGTTGTGGGTTGGGTGGTGCTGGTGTTGACTCGAATGGTGATGGCGGTGTTGAGGGCGATTTCGGCGGAGGAACAACGCTGGCGGGGCGCGGATGTACTCTGTGTGTGTGTGTGTGTGTGTGTGTGTGTGTGTGTGTGTGGTGTGTGTGTGTGTGTGTGTGTGTGTGTGTGTGTGTGTGTGTGTGTGTGTGAGAGAGAGAGAGAGAGAGAGAGAGAGAGAGAGAGAGAGAGAGAGAGAGAGAGAGAGAGAGAGTCTGTATGTGAGTGTGTGCGTGCGTGCATGCTTGTTTTTGTTTATTTGTTTACTTGCTTGTTTCTGCGTGTTGATTGTCTGTTTGCTAGCTTGGGTATGTGTTTGTGCGTAAATCTCCCCAGGCCTGTGGCTTAGCCCGTGACGTCATCGCGGGAGCTCTGATGTATGCCGAGCTGTGTTAATGCTTCGCGGAGACCTCTCGCGCCCTTTGCCCGCAGGGGTTGGGGGTCGTAGAAGGGCGAGAGGGGCGGGAGGGGCGAGAGAGGGGCAGCGGGGACTCGGAACGCAGATTGAGGGAATAGAAGCCGAAGGAGAGTCGAGTGGTCAGCATTTTTGTTGTTGTTGTTGGTTTTTGTGGCTGGAATGTATCTCCCACGGAAAAGGGAGAAGAAGGATCGAGCCGGGGAGAATATGAAGGGAGTTGGAATTCGTGCCAAGACGCTTAGCGAGTGGAGAGAGCGTGGTCCCGCCTGGAAAGCCTTTCCTCAAGATTCAAAATTCGCCCTAGGGTGTGGAGGGAAGAAAAGGGGCGGGAGAGAAGGAGGGACCTCTTACGCACCGAGGGCAAAGAAGTGGCCGAAGAGGCTCTTATCTTGTGTGGGTCTCTACTTCCCTCTTTCTTCCTTTCCTTCTTAGGCGAATGTTCTCTCTCCTGCTTCGGAACAACATTTACAGACGGGAAAATTAAAAAACACCGATTTTTCCCCTTCATTTTATTAGGAAAAAGATTTTTTTTCGCGCACAAGCATGCCCGCCCGCTCATACAAAGAGGGTAAGAGTGAAATTGTGTGTGTGTGTGAGAGAGAGAGAGAGAGAGAGAGAGAGAGAGAGAGAGAGAGAGAGAGAGAGAGAGAGAGAGAGCGAGAGACTGAGAAGAGAGAGAGAGACGAGAGAGAGAGAGAGAGAGAGAGAGAGAGAGAGAGAGAGAGAGAGAGAGAGAAGAGAGGGGGGTGGTATACCATTCTCCGGTTCTCGTGACTGATGTTGCAGGTCGAATACTGACCTGCATTACTCAGCCGATGCAATTCATCTCCATTTTGCATTGCCGGAGGAAGTAGTGGCTGACCTTCTAGCTCCGGCCCTTCTGTCCACAGGTCTGTTACTCCATAGATATTGCAAAATAGTTGCACATGCTTGGCTAAGTCTCAGATATTGAACTCTTCACCCGGCA
>NC_051399.1:34781582-34819082 GCF_015228065.2 Penaeus monodon
TCCTCCACACGTCCTCTCTTTACTCTTTCTGCCCTTGTAATCCCTTCCCTGTACCCGCACAGAAACAGCTCGTCCGCAAACACCGCAATGCCTCCGTCCTTGTGTATCCCTCGAGTCTGTCACAAAATCAAACAGTAAAGGGTTGGCAGCGAGTCCGTGATTCACTTCCGCTCTATCACTGAAAGCTCTCGTCAGTGCAATTACACATCTTCATATGAACATTAATACGTGCTCTACGCTCAGTTCTGATACACACACTTCTCTCTCAGCAGCCAATCTGGATTGCATCTGCACGCTGCTTGTCTCGAATTTCGATTAAAGGCTTCTTCCAGATTACAAACAAGCGTTGTAGCTAATCGTCTGTTATTGGAGGTATAAAGCTGTATTGGTTAGTGTCTTCTCAACGTCGTGTATATTTTTAAGTATGGATGGCAATAAATTGTATACTCCTATTGTTTTATTTTCATTTATATATTTATTGTCATTATTATCATTATTATTATTTTGTAAAAAAAGAAAGAAATCCATTTCTTTGATACCACAGTTAAAGATTACAGTAGGGTTAGTATGTTACAAGTGCTCAATCGCCGTCCTAAGAAGAATTATTATCAAGATCCGATCTGCTGTGAGCTTCGTGCTCTTCGGCTGAGAGCTCGCACGTGTTGACCGGCACGTAATCACATCAGCGGCAAACTTGTTTGCCGGAGGTCAAGGGAGGTCAACGACATGGGAAGTGTATGCAAAGGGGGGGGGGGGGTGCGTAAGTGGAGAAAGAAAAGAAGGGGAAAGAGTCGGGAGAGAGGAGAGGCGGGGTTGCATAAGTAGGGAAAATTGGGGGAAGTGGGGTTTGCATAAGTGGGTAAAGGGAAGAAGGGGAAGGAGTACACAACTGGGCAAAGGGGAAAGCCGGGAGTTGCATAAGTGGGGGAAGGAGGGAGAGGGATTTCAGTGTTGTGTTTCCCTCGTCAATATTCATTCCCTCCGTGGCTGGATTTATCTTTTATTGCGTGGATTTTGAAGGCTTCGGAACAATCGTGTTTGGGTGATTGTAGTCGTTCTTTAGTGAGTTTATTTACAATTTGTGGGGAGAGAGATAAAGGAAAGAGAAATGGAAAGAAGGGGAAATAAATGAATTAGGGGAGACGCGTGTAACTATGCAATTTGAGTTGGTAATTTCTAAACTTTATACATTTGTTAATGGCTTTTCGTCCACGAATAATATTGAAGTGTAGATATCCCAAAATAACTATGATATTGTCGTAACATATTTTTTTTCTCTGATATTGGGCTGTAAGTATTTTCACTTCCAATAGGAGATAAAGCTTTAGAAATATATATTTTTTTCGCCACGTGTGTTCAAGAGGCGGGAGGGGGGGGGGGCATGATCAGGAGTACTTCCTGGCCGCGGTTTTCGAGATTGGGAATGCTCTCCAGGCGTTCCCGGCATCTTGTTACCTGGTTTCTAGTGCCCTCTGTCTTGGGGTGGGGAGTCGGGCAGTCGTTGTTGGATATGAAGCTCACTTTCAGCTTTGCGCGCGCGTGCCTGCGTGTGTGTTTTGGGGAATATATTATGATGTGTGTTTGTGCGTCATTTTCCTTCTTATCAAATGGTAATTTTTCATGCATCAATTGGTCTCTCTTTGCTTCCATCGTGTTATTTATTTCTTGTTTTCTTTGAACTTCGTTACTTTCCAATACCGCAGTTCCACATGTCTGGCATTTCATTTTCTGCATCTTCCTTCTCTCTTATTTATATTTTCTTGTGCCTTCTTATCCATCCTCTGTTTCCTCCTCGCCTTCCATGGCATATCTTGTGCTTCGTCTCGGCTCTCGCTACCCACTTCCTTTCATCCTCATAATCGCTCCCTCCCTTCTCTCTTCTCCCATCCCCTCCCTTGTCTCTTCTCCCATCCCCCCCTCCTCGCATTCTCCCCCATTTCCTTCCTCTTCTTTTCCCCTTTTGTTTATACCTTCCCTCCTCCGCCCCTCTCTCATCCCCCTTTCCACCCTTCCACCCTTTGTCTCTCTCCTTTTATCCTCTCTATTCCCTCCCCTTCTCACCATCATTCCTTCCTCTCTCTCCCCTCTTCCTATCCCCTTTCCCACTCCACCACACCTCTCTCCTCCCCTCTCCCCTCCGCTCCCCCCCCCCATGTTGTTTGACAAGAGAGTATCATAGTGCAATTTAATGCAGTGTGGTCGAGTATCTCGCGATGTCGTCGGCGCGTGTGACATGCAGTGCGCACCCCTCTCCCCACTCCCACTCCCTCCCCTGCCCATCCCTTTCTTTCCCCTTCCCTTTTCTCTCCCCCTCCCCTATTCCCTCCTTCCTTAACTTTCCCCTTATCCCTCCCCTTTACCTTTTCCCTTTCTCCTCTCTCCATCACTTCCCCTCTTCCTCTATATCCCCCTTCCCTCTCTGGTGTGCCACCATCTTTGCTGTTGACACTCACATACACACACATACATACATACATACATACATACATACATACATACTCGTGTATATATATATATATATATATATATATATATATATATATATATATATATATATATATATATATGTGTGTGTGTGTGTGTGTGTGTGTGTGTGTGTGTGTGTGTGTGTGCGCGCGCGCGCGCGCGTGTGTGTATACATATATACATACATCTCTCTCTCTCTCTCTCTCTCTCTCTCTCTCTCTCTCTCTCTCTCTCTCTCTCTCTCTCTCTCTCTCTCTCTCTCTCTAATGGTCAGACTTTGGTCTTGTTTTTACTTCGTGTTATCACCCTCTTTTTTTCTCATCTGTTTTTCCTCCCTTCGTTAGCTCGTGCCTTTGACGTGCGCGGTCTCTTCGAGATTGAAGATTTACAGGCGTTTATTTAAGGGTTGCTTGTCGTGTTGTGACGCCGACGATCCTGAGGTTTAGTTGTGTTTATTGTTTGTGTTTTCTTTTTGTTTTGTTTTAAACTCATTTTGATTTGTTTTGCTGTTTCCATTGCGCTTTCCTTTTTCTTATGTCTTGTTCATGGCGTGTTAGGCGTATACGAAGTTGTACAGTTTTAAGGACTTGATAGTTTTCTGTGAATTGATAAGTTTTGAGAATTTTGCAAATTCATGAATTTTGATGTAATATGTAAATGGATAATTTTGACTGTAGTTTGCTGATGGATTATAATACTATTAAAGCAGAATCACTTTCCCGTTTTCCCTGTCAGTCTAAGACACATTTTAATGAATAACGGGATATGAAAATTCATGAAGTATGTGTTTAATTACATGTTTAAATCTACATATTTAAGCAAGTAGAGGTTTTTATATCATCTCATTTTTCCCTATTTTATTCTTTCTCTCTTTTTTTTTACCGTCTTCTCTGTTCTCTTGTTGCATCGTTGCCAGCGGCGAGGCGATTCCTTGGTGGACAGCCTGGCGGCGTGATAACGTAATGGCTACACTTAAAATGATTGGCATGAGGTGGGGTGGGACTAGGGGTGGGGCGGAGGGGGTGGAGGGAGGGGGTTGGTTGGGGTTGCCGTGGGGGAGGGAGAGTGAGGGAGGGGAGGGTAAGGGATGTGGGGTTGGTGTGGATGGGTCAGGGATGGAGGTGAAGGAGGGGGAAGGGTTGAATGGGTGTGGGTGGGTAAAGGCGAAGGGAAGGAAGGGTTCAGTGAGGCAAGGGGTGGGTAGGGGGCATTATGGGGGTCATGGGTGGGGAGTGATGGGGTGGGGGGGCAGTGGGATGGGGGTTTTGGTGTGGAAGAGGAAGACAAAGAGAGAGAAAAGTTAGCGGAGAAAGGAGTAGCACGAGGGAACTCCCAGGGAAGAAAGGGAGGAAGTGCAGCAATAAAGAGATTATAGAAAGGATTTTAGAGATTTTAGAGCATATATAAAAATAAATTAAAATAAAAAAGAATCTTATCTACAGAAAAGGTGAAATATATATATATTAAAGGAAGCCAAAACATATATAGAGGAAAGGCTGGAAAGAGACTAAGAGAGAACTAACTAAGAGTAAATCATGTAAATGAAAGTAATGAAGTAAGAGTTAAGGGAAAAGGCGAATGAAAATGCAATAGAAATTAAATTCATGAATTGTGTCGAAGAAAGGGACGGGAGGCTGAGAGGAAAGGGGAAAAGCAGACGGGAAAGTTTTGGGAAACGCGAAAAGGAAAAGTTAAAGGTTGACAAAAAAGAGAGAGAGAATGGAAAAGAGCATAAAAAAAAGTTGTCCTGGAAAGATTTTTCTTTCTTTTTATTTCTATTGACTTTCTAGAAGATAAGTGACTCCGTATATTAGGGCGTTGACGTAAGAACATGGGAGAGAATTCAGATAATATTTCACAATTATTTTGTCGTTTCAGTGTCACGGTGATGTATCGGATTTGGTGGGGGTGGGGGTGGGGGGGGGTAATGCGCAAAGGTGTTGATTCATAGAGTGTCCTGTATTACTTAGCGATGGCTTAGATTAATTGACTTTCAGGTTTTCGATGTGCTGTTGAGAGTTTAATGGTAACGATAAGAGCGACGTTGATGGGTGTCCGTGAGTCAGTTAATTTATTGGGATGATTCAGTCGAAGTGATTAGAATATTATCGCTGCAATAGGGCGGTTTGATGAGGGAAGTTCGATTAATTAAGCGTGATTGTGATTACGTCTTGGCTGGGGTGGAAGCAGTGGAATGATTGCGATGGTGATGGCTATAGTGCGCTTGGATATGAGGAGGATTTTTGTAAGGGATGTATTGTTTATGTTGATTTTAAAGATGGTGGTATTCAGCGATAGAAAATGAATAATAAATATTATTAGTTAACGCGTGGGATAAGCCAATAGTGGAACGCAGTAGCAGGTCAAAACTCCCCCCCCCCTCTCTCTCTCTCTCTCCCATTATCATTCTTCGATGGAATTATTAGAAGAAGAAAGAAAGTTATCGTGAGTTGGAGTGGAAGTCGTCACAGTACGATGTGAAAAGTTCGGACGGTCGGAGGCGTCGCGCAGATTCTGGAGGAGACCCACGGCCGAGGGAGAAGGGAAGGAGGAGGAGGAGGAGGAGGAGTGGGGGAGGGAGGGGAGAGAGCGCTTTTTTTTAAGTGGGTCTTGGGTCTTGTTGCTCTTGACGCCTTTGGAGGAGGTGCGTGTGTGTCTTGGCGGCTGTTGGTGCCTCTTTTTCCTTTCTTTTCTTTTCTTTTTTTCGAGTGAGTGTTTTTCTAATTATGCGTTCCCACAGTAGTGTGGATACATCCATAAGGCCCTTGACATTATAGGAGAGAGAGAGAGAGAGAGAGAGAGAGAGAGAGAGAGAGAGAGAGAGAGAGAGAGAGAGAGAGAGAGAGAGAGAGAGAGAGAGAGAGAGAGGCGCACCGGGCCTTCCACCTGATGAGAGCCTGATGTCAAGAGAAATTTGTAGCCGCCGCGAAATTTCTGACTTGGCCCTCCTTTCAGGTCGTATTTTATCACAACAGTTGCCCAACGTCACCAAACTAGTTAACACACTTTGGCCTTCCTCTAAAATACGTCTGTGCATGAAATCCTGAACAATTATTGTAGAATAGCGTCAAAACAGTAATGATTGTGTTTTCCTCTGCGATAGTTACTGATAATTTGTGATTTTGCACAATAATGGTCAAGGGATTTTGTTTACTGATGTATTTGAGACATTCCAGAGAAAGCCTGGTCTGTTGATTGGCTTAATTTATTGAATTAGGTGACGTTGGATGATGGTTTTGGTGAGATACGGCGCAGATTCTCTTTTTTTTTCCGCTACACCGAATCTGAACACGATATCTTAGTGGGAGGCTGTTTCCTGCATCTGGCGTCCCCTCACCCACGCTGAGAAGGCGGTTCACACCTGGCACCTTTGGGGGTGGCACGATAGATTGATGGAAGGGAATGCAGGAGGAGAGGGAGAGAGAGAGAGAGGGAGAGGGAGGGAGGGAGTTTAGGAGAGACAAACACGCACAAAAATGACGGTGATAAGAGATAGAAGAAGAAAAGGGGGAATGGGGAATGAGGAGGAGGAGGAGGAGGAAGATGAGGCAAAAGAG
Source organism: Penaeus monodon (assembly GCF_015228065.2). Lineage (NCBI taxonomy): Eukaryota > Metazoa > Arthropoda > Malacostraca > Decapoda > Penaeidae > Penaeus > Penaeus monodon. The sequence continues at coordinate 34,787,606 of NC_051399.1, forward strand.
GAGGAATCGCGGAACGGACCTAGACCTCGAGATTGACACTGGCGGAAGTTAATCTCGGTGGGACCCGCGCCAGGCCTTGTTATTACGGGTGTTTGTTGCTTGTTCTGTGCCTTCCACGTCTTCCTCAGTCTCATTCTCCCTCATTCTCTTTTTTTTTCTTTTCTCTTTTTACTCCTTTTCTTTTCTCTTTGTTCTCCCTTTCTTTTCTATTTTTCTATCTTAGCAGTTCCCGAATTATTGATCTGTATGCGTTGCTTGCAGACTGTCTGTCGGTGTTTGCGCGTAAGTGAAGTGGAAAGGGTAATCCGTATTATTTAGTACATGATTAACTAAATGCGGAATGTTACTGGACGTATCACGAAGCGATGGAATATTGGAAAGTTCATAAATCCACAAATCTGATGGAGATATAATCTGCTTCAAAAGCATTTTGAAGTTTATTTATAGTGATGTGGAAGGTCTGAATATACACATTTTTTCACTCTCCATTCTCGCTCTCTCTCTCTCTCTCTCTCTCTCTCCTCTCTCTCTCTCTCTCTCTCTCTCTCTCTCTCTCTCACTCTCTCACTCAAGGAAAGTAGAGAGAGAAAGGGAGGGAAGGAGAGAGAGAGGGGGGGGAGAAAGGAGAGAGAAAGAGAGAGAAAGAAAAAAAGAGGGAGAGAGAGAGAGAGGAGAGAGAGAGAGCGAGAGAAGAGAGAGAGAGAGGGGAGGAGGGGAGAGGAGAGGAGAGAGGAGGAGAGGAGGGAGGGAGGGAAAGAGAGAGAGAGAGGGGAGAAAGAGATAGAGCGGAGGGAGGGAAAAGAGAGAGAGGAGGGAGGAAAGAGAGAGAGAGAGAGGGAAGGGAGGGAAAAGAGAGAGAGAGAGGAGAAGAGAAGAGAGAGGGGGGAGGAAAAGAGAAAGAGAGAAGAGAGAGGGAGGAGGAAGAGAGAGAGAGGAGGGAAAGAGAGAGAGAGGGAGGAAGAGAGAGAGAGAGAAGAGAGAGAGAGGAAGGAAAGAGAGAGAGAGGGAAGGAAAAGAGTAGAGAGAGAGAGAGAGAAGAGAGAGGGGATGAGAAGAGACAGAGAGAGAGAGGAGAGGGAAGCAGAGCAGAGCAGAGGGGGAAGACAGAGAAGACGAGAGGAGAGAGAGAAGAAAGAGAGAGAGACAGGGAGGGAAAGAGAGAAGAGAGTGGAGAGGGAAAGAGAGAGAGAAAGAGAGAGAGAGAGAGAGGGAGGGAAAGAGAGAGAGAGAAGCGAGGGAAAGAGAAGAGAGAGACGAGGGGAAAAGAGAGGAAGAGAGGGACAGGGAGAGAGGAAAAGAGAGAGAGAGAGACGGAGGAAGAGAGAGAGAGAGGGAAAGAGGGGAGAGAGGAGAGAGGGAGGGGGAAAGAGAGAGAGAGAGGGAGGAAAAGAGAGAGAGAGAGAGAGAGGGAGGGAAAGGAGAGAAGAAGAGGAGAGGGAGGGAGGGAGGGAAAGAGAGAGAGAGGAGGGAGAGAGGGAAAGAGAGAGAGAGAGAGGGGAGAGAGGGAGGGAAAAGAGAAGAGAGGGGGACAAGAGAAGAGAGAGAGGGGAGGAGAAGGAGAAGAGGAGGAGAAAGAGAAGGGAGAGAGAGAAAAAGAGAGAGAGAGAGAAGAGAGAGAGAAAGAGAGGAGAGAGAAGGGGAAATGAGAGAGAGAGCAAGAGAGAGAGAGAGAGAGAGAGGGGGGAAAGAGCGAGAGAGAGAGAGAGGGGGGGAAGAGAGAGAGAAGGGGGGAAAGAGAGAGGGGGGGATAAGAGAGAGAAGGAGAGAGGAGAGAGAAGGAGAGGGGGAGAGAGGAGAGGAGAAGAGAGAGAGAGAGAGAGAGAGAGGGAAAAGGGAGAGAGAGAGGGGGGGGAAAAGAGAGAGAGAGAGAGAGAGAGAGAGAGAGAGAGAGAGAAAGAGAGAGAGAGCGAGAGAGAGAGAGAAAGAGAAAGAGGGGGGGGCGAGGTAAATGAAGTAGAACGTTATTTAAAGCGAGAGAAGAGGAGGCGGGAGGGAGGGAATTGAGTTTAGGAGAGGGGGAGGGGGAGGGGGAGGTAAGCCGTGGGTGAGTGACAGGTGTGCATGCAAGTTCGGAGTTCTGAGAATATTGCTTCTTTCCGCAAATATGTGCTCGTAAATTGAAGGCCAAAAGAATTGCAGGACATTCTTTGCAACTGAATTGATGCAAGGTTCACTGGGAGTGGTTGCATAGGTGTGCTATTATGTCTGGTATTTTTGTTTGGTAATTCTATATTCCTACCTTGTTTATTTGTAATGTACATTTTCCTACTAATATTTTTGTTATCATCGCCATCGTCTTTTAACATCATCATGACTCCTCATCATTAATCATAATCATGTCACCATCCCTGTCAGTGTCTTCAGTCAGTCATCATCATTTGCCATCGTCTTCATCATAATCACTACCACCACCTTCATCATCATCATCATCATCATCATCATCATCATCATCATCATCATCATCGCCATGACCATCGATGGTAGTACTAGACCCAATAGTGTTATGGTTGATATGTCGATTACCCTTTTCACATATTTGATCAACCAAAGCTGAGAGGGGAGGAAGAAGGAGAGGGGAAGGGAAGGGGGGAGGAGATGGGGAGACTTAGGGAACCAGGGAAAAGGAGAGGAGAAATGGTGTTACAACTGGGGAGGGAAACACAGACAAACAAACAGAAAGGATAGCGAGAGAAATTTGATCGTTAAGCATATAAGATCTCCCTTTAAATAATGCTTACAGGTCTTTTACACTCTTTCCTTGGAGTAACTTTAGCTACAGCTGGGTACCATTCACACGTAAAACCACCATCCGAATTCACAATGAACACCGATTTATTCTATTGCATCAGATAAAAAAAACACCGACTTGCTCTCTGTAGGCCCCATTGCTGTCTTCCCCCGCAGCAGAATGTCTGTTGGTTGACACTGTTTATCTGCGTGTTGCAACCATCTTGGGGGTTAATATTAGGTCTTATTGGATTTCTTATGAGGTGATGCCCCCAAGTTTGAGATAGTTACCATGGCGCCAGTGGAGGGGGCTAGTGGTTTCCATGGTGACGAGGAACCGTTACTGCAGTGTTCATTGTTAGTGGTGAGTCGCTGTTTTTGCAATGAGCTTCCATGTATATGTGTTTGTTTATTCGTCTGTTGTTGTTGTAATTTTTGTGTGGGATTTTTATCTCCTTTTTATTCATTCTGGGTAAACTGTGTTTTGTCCGTGCATGTTTTTTTACTCGACTCGACTCGAGATTTTGGTAACAAACCAGCTGTCTGTATGTTTACCTTCTGTGGGCTGAGATTCCATTTTTATATTTTCCTTGGTCACGTTTTCATCGTCTGTGTGTATCTTAATGCATTTACTTGATATATACATGTGTTCAGTTAAAAAGTACGTAGATGATACGTCTTAATAACAAGGGTCTATGTATTGCTTAAATTATTTTCCCTGATGTGTTTACAGAACATGGTGTTTTTTTGGAAGTATGGTTCTGAATAATTTGAATGGGATGGCTCCCCTTTTTATAATGTAACCTGAATATTTTCATTGTGGTTATGGCAGTTTTGCCTTGGTTCTCATAATTTTCATTTTTTTTTCAGCGATGCTGCTATGTTGATTTTCCCCTTATGGTTGATTCTTATTAGATCTAAACATTACCTTTGTTGTATTTTTCCCAATCTCTTGTTATTTTGCAGTTCGCTGTTGCTTCAGGTGCTGCAGCTTGAAAGTCCATTTTTTTTAACTTGCTAAATGTAACGTTTGACATTAATGCTGGAGTTTTGCTAATAAATTCTTTTTCTCTGTCTTTTCCAGGTAGGTGAATCAAGGTGAATGGACAAGGTGATTGTGGAAGATCCTGCGTCATGTCACCCGTGGGCGTGATAAGGAAGTTGTTGATAAGGAAGTTATAAAAAGTGTTGGAGCAGGAGAAGGAGGAGAAAGAGAAAGAGAATAAGAAAGAGGACGATAAGGAAGAGGAGGAGGAGAAGGAAGAAGGAGAGGAGGAGAAAAAAAGAGGAAGAAAGAAAAGAAAGGGGAGGAGGAGGAGGAGGAGGAGGAAGTGGCGGTGGTCTGATGGTGCCAGCGAAACGAAGAGTATTTTAAATGTAGTTTTATATTTCTTTGTCATGTCTCTTTGTTTTTACTCTCCGTGTCTTTTCTTCCGTTTTCACTATGCTGCATCTTATCTGTTGTTGGTGTTTTTATATCATCTTATCGTTTGGATGATTTTTTCTCTTTTCTCAGTTTCCCTCATTTCCTGTTTTTTTTTTTTTTTTTGTGATTGTCAAGTTTTTTTTTATTCATTATCCATATAACTTCCTCTTCCGCCATTCCGTTGTTTTATGTACGGGATTTGTTCACGCATTTATTTTCCCTTCATATTCTCTTTTCAGTTCCTCTTTTTCCGTTGTAGTTTTCTATTATTATTATTGTTGTTGTTGTTTTTGTGTAATTCCTCCGTTTCATTCCCCTTCCCTTATCTATATGTATTTTTTTTCTCCATTCTATAGTTTCCCCGTTCAATATCCGCGTTTTCTTTCCTCTGCACATTTCCTCGTTCTTGTTTGCTCTTTAGGAATACTTAATTATCTTCAATGCACGTCACATCACTTTGCTTCACTTATGCAGAGATGCTATCAATATATCCTGTTTTTTTCTCTTTCTCTATCAAGGCTGCGCGCATCTCTCTTCCGGTATACCATATTTAGAATATATTATCAAATGATGAACGAACAGACAAAGCTACAGAGAAAATTGGTAAATGTTGATTGATTGAATTACTTGATTCTAATTTTGTGAAAATGTCGCAGTTAGCGATCTGCTTTGCTAGTATTATGGCTGGTAACATCCGTCATCGGAGGTTTTCCTGTGATACTATAAAATTATTTTATATCTTTGAGTTGCTTCTGCGAAACTAATCTTTTATTTTATTCTAAAATGCAAATGTGTATATATATATATATATATATATATATATATATATATATATATATATATAGCATATGTTATATATTTTCTATATATAGACAGATAGATATCTGCTTGTCTCTCTATATCTCTTTCCATTCATCTATCCATCCGTCTCTCTATCTCATCTATCTCTCTGTCTTTATCTCTCTATATCTCCTTCCCACTCTCCCTCCCTTCCTGCAAGTGCTGCAGATATAGTGCGTAGTGTCGCGGTCGTAGTCTGCGGACACTCGGCGCCGACTTTACTTGTCTGCGGTCTGCAGGGAAGTTTCATCTTAGTGTGTTTATTTTTAAGCGATATATTAAACTAAAAAAAAATCCTTCGTGTGTCGGGTCTACGATGTCCACAGCGTATTTTTTTTTTTCCTTAAACGACGAAATTGTGTATGGGATAAAGGGGAGGTAAAGTGCGAGAACGAGGGACAAGGGGAATGTAAGGGGCCGGGGAAATGCAGGGGTAGGGGCTACAGGGAGAGTTGCAGGGACAGGGGCGGCGCAGGAACTTCCCTTCTCTCCGCTATTTGAACGGCTCGCAGGGACATGGAGGGGGTGGGATGGGATACAGGGGACGAGGGACAGGGGCAGCGCGGAGACCTCCCCTCTCTCCGCTATGTTAACGGCCCGCGGGATGGGGATGCGGCCGTGCTTTGATGATGGTGGTGATAACGATGTGATTTGTGCGTGCGATGGCGATTTTGGAGAGCGAGCGGGAATCGCGTTCCAATTTTAGTTGCCGTAGGGATTTTTACAGCTATTTGGATTGTCGGCGGAATTATATTTAAACCCGGCCAGTTGGTGAATTTTGTGTGATCTTATCAAAATGAATGAGTTATATATATATATATATATATATATATATATATATATATATATATATATATATATATATATATATATATATATCTGTTGGGAGACGAGTTAATTTCCAGTGGATCCTGTTTCGGTAATGTTGTTCCCCGCTCTTAGAGGTGATTTGGTTGTATTATCGGCGATAGTTTGGACAAGGAAGGATAGTGAGCAGAACACTGTATTGCCCAGAGACCTTCAGCTTCGGTCCGGCAGAAAAAAAATCACCGATGACGTAGGAGGAGGGTCGGTTTACATGAAAGCTAAGTTCGATCTGTTATCTTCAAAGACCTGCCTTACATTTTTTGTTATTGTTGTTGTTTTCCTTTTTCTTCTTCGCAAATCTGCTTACGAAAGGGTTCATTAGGAGGGACGAGATCGCTGTATGAGCTCGAGTTCAGCGAGGGCGAAAGACGACGCAGCCGCCGGTAGTCTTCGGCAGTCGTTTCGATGCCAGCCGGGGGCGGTTAGCGGAATGCAGGCCAGGCCTCTTCAGGACGCTGCATGAAGCCAAGTTGCTCGTGGTATCTGCAAATGGAAAAAAAGTGATGAATGTGTATGCATATATGTGTGTGTGTGTGTGTGTGTGTGTGTGTGTGTATTGATTTATTATTTTCTTTATCACTTATTATTTATTTGTATATTTAGATGTAAATATGTCTATATATTTTCTTTCCTTCTCTTTTTTCCCTTTTAATTCTTTTGTCTTCCCACTCAGCCGCTCTCATTTTAGACCCGCGGCAATTTAATTATTTTATTTAAGTTCTGAAGATTATTGGAAATTGAAAAAGTTCATCAAAGTGTTAAATGGCGGAACCGCCGCAAAAGACGATCACGGCGGCGGCGGTTTGACCACCGGTGAGGGAGACGGCGCGGCGGTAAAGTACAAAGCATATGTGTGTGTTTGTGTGTGTGTGTGTGTGTGTGTGTGTGTGTGTGTGTGTGTGTGTGTGTGTGTGTGTGTGTGTGTGTGTGTGTGTAGACAGATAGATAGATAGAGATACGCACACACAAGGGGGTACAAAAGTAGGCATACGATTGCGAAAAAAAGAAAGCACATACAATGCTCATTGCATTTATTATTTGCATTTATTAATATACAGTCAAATCAATATTGCTTATACATGGCAATAACAAGCACAACCTTAACCCCTCAGATACTCAAACTGCTTGCCCGTTATTCATACAGTAACTGGTCGACCACTCTTCGGCGCCTTGTGGATACTCCCCGCCCGCTCAAATTTGTCACGTAGTCGTTAAATCGTGGTGGAGGCGCTGCAAAGGTTTCCTTCCGCTGCTCTCGAACACCTTCACTCTTCTCTGTCTTCCAGTATTGTTTTAAAGTGCGTTTGCGTTCCTCGTGCGTTTGATTATCAGCCACGGTTAAATTACCAATTTAACAAAAAAAAAAAAATAAAGTTACGCTAAAAATCACCAATTTAACAACAAAAAAAAAGAGTTACGATAAAAGTTTTCTTATAGTTATGATAAATGTATTATTATGACAGGTGACACTGATGATATAAAAAATAAGGGTAACTAATTTAATGTCCTAATAATTTGAATTAAGTATTATAACATTGATATGATACTGTATACCTACTTTTGCACCCCCGCTGTTTATAATATATATATATATATATATATATATATATATATATATATATATATATATATATATATATATATATATATATATATATATATATATATTCTGGGGCCGCGGTGGCCGAATGGTTAGAGCGTCGGACTCAAGACTGTCACGACGGCAATCTGAGTTCGAAGGTTCGAGTCACCGACCGCCGCGTTGTTTCCCTTAGGCAAGGAACTTCACCTCGATTGCCTGCCTAGCCACTGGGTGGCCAAGCCAGCTCCTGTCAGTGCCGGGTAAATAGAGATGGTGTCTCGATAAAAACACCGGGCGGAAGGCAATGGCAAACCACCGCTCTAAATTGCTAAGAAAAAATCATGGAAGCCCATGATCGTCAAGGCCGCGGTGGCCGAATGGTTAGAGCGTCGGACTTAAGACTGTCACGACGGCAATCTGAATTCGAGGGTTCGAGTCACCGACCGGCGCGTTGTTCCCTTGAGCAAGGAACTTCACCTTGATTGCCTACCTAGCCACTGGGTGGCCAAGCCAGCCCAAGTCAAGTGCTGGTCCCAAGCCCGGATAAATAGAGAGAATGATTACCTAAAAAGGTACCACCGGCACTCTCCGTGGAAAGGAACTGGGGACCCTACCACGTACTCACTCCAAGAGCATCACAACATGAAAACTACAATTAAGTATCATGCTGTGACCACGGCGGCTCAGACATGAACCTACCGTTAAAAGAAGAAGATATATATATATACATATATATATATATACATATATATATATACATATATATATATATATACATATATATATATATACATATATATATATATATATATATATATATATAATATATATTATATATATATATATATATATAATACATGTGTGTGTGTGTGTGTGTGTGTGTGTGTGTGTGTGTGTGTGTGTGTGTGTGTGTGTGTGTGTGTGTGTGTGTGTGTCTGTGTGTGTGTGTGTGTGTGTGTGTGTGTGTGTGTGTGTGTGTGTGTGTGTGTGTGTGTGTTGTGTGTGTATGGTTGTGTGTGTGTGTGTGTGTGTGTGTGTGTGTGTGTGTGTGTGTGTGTGTGTGCGTGTGTGTGTGTGTGTGTGTGTGTGTGTGTGTGTGTGTGTGTGTGTGTGTGTGTGTGTGTGTTATTTATCTGTAGGTATGTATGTGTATAGATGGATAGGTAGATAGACATACAGATAGACAGACCGTCTTATAAACAGATAAAAAGACAGATAGATAGTTATATAGATACACATTACAAGGGAGACATGCACATGGCAGTGCAGGGAGCAGCACACCTGGGGGCTCCGGCGCGGGCGAAGCTAGGCCGCGTGTCGCCAGAGTGACAGGTGAAGGGCGCGGGCGGCCGCCGTTCGCCAAGTTCCGGCTCGGGGCTGTCCTTTGCCGCTCACGTTTACGCCGCCGCGATCGCTAGCGTCTGTTGCGCGTTCAATATTTCTCGAAATGAATAACGTAATTGGCATATTGCTGTTTCATTGTTTTGTTTGTTTGTTTGTTTGTTTCTTATAGATTGTGTTATTAATTTGAATATTAGAAATGATAAGCTTTGGGGTTCGTACATCCCCCGCTTTATATCTGCAGTGTGGCCGAATGTTTTTAGATTAACTCCGAGAGCAGAAATACACGCATCGAATTCCCTGTTAATCGCTTTATTGCATTGGATATCACGTCGCGCGCAGTGTTTCCCCACCACTTATGCGATTAAGAGAGAAAATGTTTTCATTTTATATTTTACGAACAGTAAAGCGGCGTTCGTTTACATGTGTTCATTGTGATGTTCCAAAGGTCCATTTACCAATATTAAACACACACGCATTCATGTATGGGCCGTGACACGCGCTATATTACATCGGCTGTGTATGTCTGGTATTTGGCGAACAGGCGGTACAGTACTCGTGGACATTACGGGCGCATCCATACAGCAGTAGGGCATTATCATGGCATTTTCTAGCGCTGAGCCGTGCATGTGCGTGCGTGCGTGCGTGCGTGCGTGCGTATGTGTGTGTGTGCGTGTGTGTGCGTGTGTGTGTGTGTGTGTGTGTGTGTGTGTGTGTGTGTGTGTGTGTGTGTGTGTGTGTGTGTGTGTGTGTGTGTGTGTGTGTGTGCATCGCATCTCTGGATGTCACGGGAACGAATTATCCGACGCCCTACCACCCAGTACCGGCCGCCCACCATCCTGCCGCCCGCACCCTGCCACTCCGCTACGCACTGCCCCGCCACCCGCCACCCAAGCCCCAAATGTCTGGCGGTTGTTTTCGTGTTTGCTGTGTTGCTAATTGGTTCGATCCCGACGTGGGTGTTGTCTTTCAGGCCCCACGCTGCCGCGCCGGCGAACGGGGTAGGGGTGACAGGGGGAGGGGAAGGGGAGAAGAGGCTTAGACTGATATTTATATTACAGGGTCGATGAGTGAATGGAACCTCTCCTTTTATTTATTTACTTATTAATTCAGTCTTTCATATTTATTTTATTCATTGTTTTTTTTGGCGGCCGCGCGAATTCATGACATCGTGACGTAGCGATGAAAGAGAGGCGGGCAGTGTGAGACATTGCTTAAGGACAATAAGAATGTGAGATAGTGCAGTCTCCTTCGAAATGGCTGACTGAGAGTACGTTCCTGGACGGGGTTTGTTGCTGTGGTTATGCTGCCTCTAAATGCATTGAATAGGTAGACTAGCGAAGAATTTCCTTTTTTTGTTCTTTGTTGTAATTTACGGTGTGATGCATACAGCCCTACTGTTCAGTGGATATATGCTATGGCGCGGCAATATGGAAGATGAAAAAACGGGGAAAAGGGAGTGAAAAGAAGAGAGGGAGAAGGGAGAGAAAATGAGAGAGGGAAAATAGAGAGAAAGGAGAGAGGGAAAAAGAAGAGAAAAAAGAGAGAGGGGAAAAGGAAGAGAAAATTTGAGTCCTTGCCATGCGGAGCGTCGAAGCTCAGGTGGCGCGGCTGTAATCACGACCTTCCTTGCCCCTCCTAAGCCAGTCTTTGGGCTGGCTCGTTACTTCAGGAGCTCAGGGGGAGGGGCGCCGTTCGCTCACTCCCTCCTCTCTTCTTCTGTGTTTGTCGATCTAGCTCTCTCCCTTCATTCTTTCTTTCCTCTCTCCCTCCCTCCCTAACTTCCTTCCTCCCTTCCTTCCTACCTCCTTTCCTCCCTCCCTCCCTCCTTTCCTCCCTCGTTTCATCCCTCCCTCGTTTCATCCCTCCCTACCTGTCTCTCTACCTACGTACCGACCTACCTATCTATCTATCTAACTCCCCCCTCCTTCCTTTCCCTACCTAACTTCCTCCCTCCTTCCTTCCCTACCTAACTTCCTCCCTCCTTCCTTCCTTACCTAACTACCTCCCATCCTTCCTTCACTACCTCTCTGCCCCTCCCTCTCCTCTTCCTCTTTCTCACCCTTCCTTCCACCCTCCCCCGCCCTCCCTTCGAGCCGTGGGCGCAGGTGCTTTCGAGCGAGCCCCCCGACCCGAGGCCCCGTCATGGATCTTGGATTAGGGCGCCTCCCTCACCGAGCGTTTGGCATTGAGACCGCGTTGTGTTGCAATTTGCCTTGATAATCGCCTTCCTTCTCTCTCGGCCTCGCTTTGCCGCGTCTGCCAGCCTCGGTCCGCATGTTAACGCCGGGTTTCTTGGCGTTCGTGGCCGCCAGGTGACCGCAGTCATTTTGCTTTTACCCTTCTCTTCTTTTCTTTTCTTTTCTTTCCTTTTCTTTCCTTTTGCCTTGTTCCGTCTTCCGTATCTGGTGTCCTTCGTTTGATTCTACTTTCGTCTTAATTTCTGATTTTATTCTCCAATATTTGTCATCTCTCTCTATCCTTTGCATTTGCTTGTCATTTTCCATTCTTCCCACTGGTTCTGTCTCATTCCCTCCCTTTCTTCTTTCCTTCCCCTCCCTTCTCCTTTTTCGATTCATCACTGTATCACTTTCACTTCCATCCTTCTCTCCCTCTGCATTCCCCCTTTCTCTCCCTCCCCATTCCTTCCTCTCCTTCTCCAATCCCTCCTTCTCCCCCTCTCTATTCCCTCCTCCTCTCCCCCCCCCCCCCCGCATTTCTTATTTCCGCACCTTTCCCTCCCTCCCTCCGTCCACTCCTCGCAGCAACCTCCCTTTATCATTCGTCGGCTCCGGGGCCTTAGTGTTATGGCCCCAGTGCGGTGCGGGGTTTGGGGTCGACTTTTACGGAGGGGGGGTAGTGCAGGGGGAAATGGGGGGGTAAGTGGGGGTGGATCGTGGTGATGATGATGATGATGATGAGGGTGGTGGTGATTTTGGTGGTGGTGATGCCCTGGTTTATCCTTTTGGTGCAAAGCGTTTTGGTTGGCTTCTGGGGATGGTTTAGGTCTGTTTGTGTTGGGCTTTGTGTATTACGTACTCGGCGCTGTCTCTGCTTTATGAGCCGAGACAGCACCTATTATTATGATTATTATAATAATTATTATTATTGCTATAATCATTATGATAATGATGATAATATTGATAATAATAATAATAATTATATATATATATATATATATATATATATATATATATATATATATATATATGTGTGTGTGTGTGTGTGTGTGTGTGTGTGTGTGTGTGTGTGTGTGTGTGTGTGTGTGTGTGTGTGTGTGTGTACGCGTGTGCGTGTGTGGGTGCGTGTGTGTATGTATGTCTGCCTGTCTTTCTGTTTGTCTGTCTGTCTCTGTCTATCTATATGTCTGTCTGTCTGAATATGTGTGTATGTGTAACAGCATCGCAATGCTGGTCGAGCTCCTCTCTGTCATCACTGGCTCTTTGAAGATTCGCGCCACGCCCGGGCAGCGCCTCCCGCCCCGCGCCCGCCAGGAAGCGCCGGTCAAGTGGAAAGGTGGAAAGTCCCGCTTGAGCCGTGCGCCGAGGCCGAGGTCGCCCGTGGCTTGGCTTGTTGTTGCCCCGAGCATGCGGGCAAGGGACCTCGAGTGGCAGAGGAGGATACGGGATGTAAGCCATGACCTCGTTCGGATAATTAGTCATCCTTCTTATGCTGTTCGGAATATCCCTGTAACTCCGTGTGATTTTCCGCTCTGCACCTTTGGCGTGGATTTATATCCGTATATAAATATATTCTTGCTCTCCCTTTCTCTCTTTCTTCTTTTTATGTGTTTACTCATTTTGCTTCTTACGTGTTTGAGAATCTTTTTCTTTTTTAATAATTTTCTCCATCTTGCGTGGTTGCTTTTGAAAAATCCCATTCGCTTGGTCATCATTTTCCTCCCTTTTAATTATCGTTTCTCCGCATTGTTTCGCGGCGATCCGCTTTGCCACCGACCGACACACGCAATCGAGCAATATCGGTCTCTGCAGATTATCAGCGTATTATCTTGTCGCGTGACCGATTGATTTACTGATAAGCGCAGCCATTGCCTTTGCGAGGGATGTGAAAAGGGTTCTGTTGATAATGGATGCACCGAGATATTGGAGGATGGAACGGCGACGGGAAGGATGGGGATGTGGGTATGGGTTGGATTGGAATCGGTGGCTGTGTAGATGGGAGGATATGTGGGTGGGTGTGGATAGGGAGAGAGGGAGAGGGAGAGCATGAAGTGTGTGTGTGTGTGTGTGTGTGTGTGTGTGTGTGCATGGGCGTGCGTGTGTGCTTGTATATTTGGAGTGGGCTGTGTGTATGGGTGTGGGTGTTGAATGCCACACACGGGAATGTGAGGGAGGACGAATGTGCTCCGCTTAAGCTCTCGCGCGATACACACGCGTGTTCGGGAGCGATTTGCAATTTTAAAAAGGGCTCTGCCTGCGCCAAAGATTGATGGCGGTAAATGATGATGATGAGGTTGGTAAAAACAATGATAATAGTAGTAATAGAGATAATGATAACATCAATATCTGTCATTAACATTATCATTAATTATCATTGTTATTTTTATTGTTATCATCATTATTATTATTATTGTTATTATCGTTATTATTATTATTATTATTATTATTATTATTTTATTATTATTATTACTATTGTTGTTATTATTATTATTATTATTATTATTATTATTATTATTATTATTATTATTTTATTATTTTGATGATAATGATCATTTTCACTTGTTCTACTATTTTTTTGATATTACAATTATTATTATCAATGCCAATGACGTACTGCCATTTTGCAAAACCAGTAACAGTCCTTCTCAGCATCATTACTATTATTACTACCACCACAATTGATGTCACTAGTAAGCCTAATAATGCTTCGTTAAGATTAACATGGACAGCGAACATAAGTTTCAATTTTTAACGAGATGAAACCGAGAATGATTGAGACCCGAACGTTGCGAGCGGACACTAGTCGCGCGAACTTGTGAATTGATGATGATCATGATGATGGCGATCGACAAACGGCCTAAGATGATTGAGGTGGTGCTTATAGGGCTAGGTGGCAGGGGGGGGGGTCTTAGGAGGGCACCGATCATAGGACTTGATGTGGTGTTTTTTTATGGTTATTTGTGGTGTTGTTGGCAATAATTTCATCACTATGATACTATTTTTACTATGTCTTCATTCTTGCTATTATATTTGTCTTCTTTGTGATCGTAGGTCTTATCATTATGATGTATTGTTTTTGCTGTTGCTGTAAATGCTGTTGTCAGTGTGAGTATAAATGACACAACACTAGTATTTCTACATTATCCAACAGTAACGGTAAGTACGTCTTCATGGCACCGATACTCTCTAATCGTGTATAACCTTCCCTTCCCAGCATCAGTAAAGGACACAACACACGAACTCAGTGCCTTACATTAGGGGTCACGTGTACGTTATCTGGTGTTGAGTGCTGCCTCCCCCCCCCTCCCTCTTCGTTGCCCCCCCCCCCCCCCACCGCTACACCTCCACAAGTGATAACGATAATAATCCTTGTGGCACTCCATGTTCGAGTGCCACATTGGTTCATGAGATCGCTTGCTGTTGTTGTTGTTTTCAATTTTCAATTTTCTTCTTTTCCAAAACGTCAATGTTTGAACGAACGGTTCTTGGTATAATGATAATATTGATAAGGATAATGATAATGATAAGAGTGATGATGATAATGATATTGATAATAATTATGTTGATGATAATAATTATTAATATGATAATAATAATAATAATGTTAATAATAATAATGATAATAGTAATAATGATAATAATGATTATTATTATTATTGTCATTTTTATTATTATTGTTTTTATTGGTATTGTTAATGCTAATTAGTAGTAGTAGTAGTTCCACCACCACCACCACCACCACCACCACCAATATTATCGTTATTGTTTTTGTTTATATTATTGTTGTCGTCATTATACCATTACCATCATTATTATTTTTTTTTTTATTATTATTTTTTTTATTATTATCATTAGTATTGTCATTTGTTGTAGTTGTTTTACCAGTGAATCGTATCACTGTTGATTTCTTGCATCACCTTCGGTCGCTGTCCTTATCTGGTGTTGATTTATGTCCGGATATCGAGACGACCCTAACTTTTCTTTTCCGTTAATGAATGTCAGTAAAATAAGCCAGAGTGACGATATAGGTCTATTGTAGTTTGATTTCTGTCTGTATTTATATTCGGAAATTTTGGGACATTTGTGTTTGCGAACTGATTGTGACATTTCTTCTCTGAGTGAAAATTATTTGTCTCGTCAAGGGTAACGTTTACGCACTTTGGAAAGAAGTGGTGTTCAAAGAGGAGTTGCATACTAACAATTTCGGAACTTTCTCTTTCTCTCTCCTTCGTCATCTCCCTCTCCCTCTTCCCCTCCCCTTTCCCGCCCCCCCTTCCCCTCCTTCTCTTTCTTCCTCCCTCCCCCGTCACCCTCTCTCTCTCCGCTCAGCCTGTTACAAAACCTCTGTGATATCCAGTGTAATTCCCCGCGACTTTTGTAGCACCTTTGTGAATCCAGTGCATGTTTGCGCGTGGATAATGGGTGTGGGTTGATATATGAAGTTTTTAAGAATGTGACATCAGGTGGAAAGGTTTGCCGGGAAGGTTTTAAGGGCCAAGGAATAGGGATCTGCTTTGTAGGATCAAAAGTGAATTTAGAAGTTAACAAACGAGCGCCAAGATGATCGAGTTGTTTAGTGTAGTCCTTTATTTACCACCCAGGTATACTGCACAAAAGTTGGCAGGCTTTGTACTTTGTATTTAGGAGCCATAAATGAGTGAACAGATGGCCGAAGGAGGAGAGGACAGGAATAGAACGAGGGACATAGGAAGCTGGAACTCATTAAAAGAGGAAACAGGTGGTGGCGATGAGGCTTTGGTTGGCTGGTATCACGCTTATGTTTTCCGAGGTATGACTGAGAAGTTGCGTAGCTTTGTGGTGGGCCAGTGTGGAACTGTAGTGCAATGACGATGATATGAACTGGTAGTGGAAGTGGTGGAGGTGTGCGCGCGAGTGGAGGAAAGAGAGAGAGAGGGAGAGAGGGGGGCCAGCAGCTCGGCGAGACGAGGGACGGCGAGTCGTGGTGAGTCCCCTCACTCGTGGCTTGGTGTGCGTGAGGGACGGAGCCCAGTCGTGAGCCTCAGCATTCCCCTCACCGCCGCTCACGCAAGAGGGGATTATTCGTGCTCACAGCGAGTCCCGTGCGCGGGCTGCGTTTCCCGAAGGACCTCTCCTTTCGGTGAAGGCGGATCCACCTGCAATCTGTGTCGTACGTTGTGCCGTGTGATTCCCGTTGGTGCGAGAGTATAAATACGGTGCCCGCGTGACACCACTAGGCCCCTTGAGCTGGTGGTAAAGTAACGGGGGATAAAAAAACTGTGTGAGGACTTGTGCCAAGGTGTGCAACGAGGTGGGGATGGGAGGGGCGGGGCAGAGGGGCGCTACGGCGGTCGGCCCAGTAGTGCCGCCACTCTAGTTATTCTGGAGGATACCTCGGGCCGCCGCGCTTGTAAGGCGATACGGCCATACTTACCTGGGGAGCTGGCTTTGTAGACTTAGTCTAGAGGAGGACGCATTCCGACGCCCTCCTCCGGGGACTCGAAAGTTTGCCTTCTCGAGAGAGAGGGGCGCTTGGGCTATGTGAAGAACGTCAACACTTGTTTGTGACCCTGACGTGTGGGTATTGAGTAGAAGGAACTAATTTGTCATGTGACGGACGAAATTCTTGAATTTGAATAAGTCGTGCTGACCTAGTGCCACAAGAAGAGTAGAGCGCGTGCCATAGTCAGCGCCTGTCGCAGGTGCCAAGGTCCAGGCCGCCAGCACGTGTTCATGAAAATGCATCAAGGCCGAGACCAATGACAGGAACGCAAATAGCCGTGGCCCAAAGAGCCTATTATATGCGCCGCCACCGCAGCTTCCCGGAGCGCCGTGTGACCCAGTGCCCGGGTACCTGTTGCAGCAGGCGCTCCACCACCTCGTCGCCATATGGTTGGGTGGGTAGGCTCCTGGGTGCGAGGCAGCCTGCTTTCCGAGGTCCTCGAGGGTCCAGCGTTTCGGGGTCCGTGTGGTGCTCGTCCCCGTGGTGACCCCGGCGAAGTATCTTCTTGTGGAGCTTGGAGGTCGTGGCAAGCAATTTGCTAGTGTATCCACGGGGAGAACAAGCTGCTGTAGAGTTTGTGACTTGGCATTTGTATCCAGTATTGCTTGTATGTAATGCGCTGAAGAATGTTTCCGTCCACAAAATATTCGAGAAGTGTTTATTGAACTGTGTGTTTATGTTGTTGCGGGAATGTATGCGTGGGTATGGTTATGTGTATATGCATTCCTGTGTAAGTGTAATTAAGCTGGCAAGTCGTATGTGGATGCGTATTCTGGGTATGAAGAGATAACATTCAGTTGCAGGTGAAGTTCTATCTTTCAGTATCATTCTCTCTCTCTCCCTCCTTCTCTCTCTCCCATCTTCTCTCCCTCCCGCCCCCACCCCTTCCCCATGCCTCTCTCCGTCGTTGAAACCATTTAGCGTCTTCGTGTATTGTCAGCATCGTGTTTGCAGCAAGCTGTTCCAAGGCTACAACCTGCGCGGTGTTTTTGCGGGCGTGCGCGTAGTTTGCCAGGTAACTGTCACTCCTTTGCTGTTAGTGGACTTAATGCATCTGCAAGTCGCGGGGGTCTTCACGACGTTGCCAGTTCTCTACATTTATTTTCACGGTTCCACCTTGCTGTTAGGGGGCGTCTCTGCCTATTAGTAGAGTGTCTACGCCTCCGCCCCAATTGTGGGTTGAAGTCCTGGGCTGACTGCGACGTGGTTCCGTGGCCTCATGTCGCCCCATAGGCCACGGCGCGAGTAGGCTAGCTAGGGTTGCCTCTACTCTTGCGTTTCATATTTGCGGTGTGAATGGCGTGTCTTCATGGGAGAAATGGACGTGTAGATATTAAGTTGCAGGCTGTCAGCGACGCATATTTGTCATTTTGTTCAGCCGGAGCGTTGATGATATTAAATTTGTATCGGCCCACATACCCTGGCGCTGACGCCATGATGTCGGTAGTATCGATGCGGGTAAAACCTTCGAAAGAGACCGTGGCCGGATTGGGGGGGGGGGGGGTGCTCCGAACACCTGTCTCGGCACTCGTCTGGGTAGGGTATGGGGGGTCCTGCTGCGGGCCTGTGGGAGGGAGAGGGGGAAGGGGAGTGTCGTGTACACATTCGAGGTGGTGGTCAGCTGTGCAAGGGAGGGATGGGTATTAGGGAGGGGGGTGTCGCGTGTTGTGTCTGCGCCAGCTGGGTAGATGGTGGCGGAGTGCCAGGTGGAGTTGTGGCGGAAGGGGGGGGGGTGTGTTTGGGGGGAAGTGATATGTGAGGAAATGGAGGGGAAGAAAAGAGAAGGGAGAGAAGAAAGGCAAATGGGGGATTTTGCAAAAAGAAGATACCAACGTACAAACCGAAGAAAAAGAAGCGGAGGGAGGAGTATGACAGGAAGACAAAGTGCAGGCGACAGCTACGTCGTGGGGGTTGGAGGGGCACAGATATGAGGCAGATGAGAGAGGAAATAGGAAGAGATAATGATAGATAGGAAGGGAGAGACAGATATAGCAGGTAGATGCAGGACTCTGATATCCTCGCCTCTCGACGACGTTCCGGTCGGAGGCATGCGGAGATGAAGCGAGTCGTGAATTATTAATAAATTAAAAAAGCGAAAAGGCGGTTCCGGGGAGGACGGGCGTGACTGGCGGGGCCAGCGCCGACGTTGCCCGGGCGGGCGGAGCCTTTGAGACGCGGCGCCCGTCTTGCAGGACGCCCGGCTTATGCATGGCGGGTTTATGCTGAGTTATGAATGACTGGCACATCCCGTGGTACAGTGGAAGAAGTGCGTGACGCATAGCAAATACAGCGCAGAAACGCATGAGCAACGCATGTCAAGTTACAGAGAGTAAAGGGGTGGATGTCGAAGTTAGGGTAATAAGCGAACGGCGCAGTTTGAGCTATTTCTAAGGTTGCGCATTCGAAGTTGTTGCTGAGTAACGGATGAGCTCCGCAGTTTGAGTTGTCGCTTTGTAATGGATGAAAGGCGCTTTCTAGTTTTTTACACAATAATTAGTCGGTGATTCATTCAGAGTTATTGCTGAATAATAGATACGCGACTCATTATAGGCAAATGCTTTGTATTGAATGCGGATCCTGAGTTCCTACTGAGTATACGAGTGGCGCTTTCTGAGTGGCGCAGTGCAATCTGCAACTCAGGAAGCTGGTGTGACTCATCCTCAGCATGGTTGTGATACGGACGACCAGTGCCTTGTAACATATTTCACTACAGAAATGTTACCAGCTTTCTTCTCCCGACTTGCTCTGAGTGATGTCAGGCTTAAGTGCACGAGAACTGTACTTCCTATGTTTAGCCACGACTTATCATCTCCCCAACTATGTTTTCGTTCTTGAGACGAGATAACGGGGCCTATATCATGGCGGGTACTCAAGTCGTGGCATGTGAGCATCAGAAAAAGGGAGAAAGCGATAGAGAGGAAGAGGAGGGAAGGAGGAAAGAAAGAGAATAAAATAGAGCAGAAGAAAGAGACGGCGGCAGAGACAGACGGTCAAACAGATAGAATGAGAAACAGGCAGACGGACAGGCAAATAAGAAAGAGACAGAGAGAGAGAGAGTGAGACCTTTAAGATGTATACTAACAGTTTTGTATGAGCGATCGCTATATATCCCAGTCTGCATATGGCATCTCCTCCGCGCCGGTCCCACTCGAACCCCTCCAGGAACCTAATCGAAAGTGAACCTAATAAACTCTCTTCTTGGTTGAAAGGCAGGTAGCGATTCCTAGATAGATTTCCTGGATGCGGACGTTGCTGAGCTGTTGTGCTGATGGGGCATGCCGATTAAAATGTTTTAACCTCTTACCTGCTGAGTGGCGGGGTGAGTAGGGAAAGTGGGGGGCGGGGGGAGGGGAGAGGTGGGGGGACAGTCTCTCGTCTTTGTTTTTCGCTGGGAAAGAGGGGTGTGAGCTTAATAACAATTGTTGGGATTAATTTTATGGATCTCTCTCTCTCTCTGCCTCTCTCTCTCTCTCTCTCTCTCTCTCTCTCTCTCTCTCTCTCTCTCTCTCTCTGCCTCTCTCTCTCTCTCTCTCTGCCTCTCTCTCTCCTCTCCCCTCCTCTCTCTCTCTCTCTCCCTCTCTCTCTCTCTCTCTCCCCTCCCCTCCCCTCCCCTCCCTCCCTCTAACCCCCCTCCCTCTCCCCCCTCCCTCCCTCCCTCCCCCCTCCTCTCCTCTTCTCTCTCTCTCTTTCTCTTCTCTCCCCTTCTCTCTCTTCTTTTCTCTTTCTCTCTCTCCTCCTCCCTCCCATCTCACTCTCTCTCTCTTACCTTTTCTCTCTCTCCCTCCCTCTCCCTCTCCCTCTCCCTCCTCCATCTTCTCTCCTCTCTATCTGTCTGTTTATCTATCTCTGCGCGTATGTGTGTATGTGCATGTATGTCCTAAGAGGCTGATTAAGGAGTCTCATTACAACAATTATAATGCTGAAAGACAAGGTTACAGCCGGCTGCTGTGTGCAACGACTTTCTTGCAAGAGAACGGGATGGCCAGTGTTGCATGTTGCATTAACTTCACTTGTTCTTTGAGGTCGATTTAAAAGAGAGAGGGAGAGGGAGAGAGAGAGAGAGAGAGAGAGAGAGAGAGAGAGAGAGAGAGAGAGAGAGAGAGAGAGAGAGAGAGAGAAAGAGAAGGAGTGAGAGAGAGAAAGAGTGAGAGAGAGAGAGAGAGAGAAAGAGTGAGAGAGAGAGAGAGAGAGAGAGAGAGAGAGAGAGAGAGAGAGAGAGAGAGAGAGAGAGAGAAAGAGTGACAGAGAGAGAGAGAGAGAGAGAGGGAAGGAGAGGGAGAGAGAGCAGAGGGGGTAAGGGGTGATGGTCGTTCTAGTAGCATCCCCATCTACTTTGTATCCGTGTTTTTTTTTTTCCAAGCAGTGGCGAACGTGCAACCTGAGCCAGACCGTCTGTGACCATCTGCTCCTACTTGTCTAACATCCCCGGCCTCTCCCTGAGACAACACCTGACTCCCTTTCCCCATCTATATTCTACTTCTTCCTGTTTGCTGTTATCCCCTCTTTCTTTGATTTTTTTTTCTCCCGGGTGCCTATAGAAATGTATTTTTCCATCCTCTCCATTTTATTTTAATAATTTATCTTTTCTTTCGTTTTGCCTGTTTTTTTTTTCTCTCTCTCTCCCAAGTAAAGGGGTGAGGGTCTGTGTTTGGCATTCCTGTTATCTTTGCACTTGACCTTGAGTGCCTGACCTGTGTGGGGGTTGCTTGCACTCGTCTACAGGTTTTGGTGCAGGTATCTTGATATTTCCATCCTCGAGGTCGTCTTCTTCTTCTTCTGTTTGTCTGTTTTTTTTTTTTCATTTTCCATATATTCTCTTTTTCTCGTTCACTTTTATTCGTATTTTTTGTGTCCCCATTTTACGTCTTTCCCTCGCCGCTTCCCCCTCGACGCCGCCTCAGCGTTGGCCACTCGCCACGATTTATATCTTTCAGAAACAATTACACTTTCCCCCGCCCTTCTCCCTATCCCCTTTCCTTTCTCTCTCTCTCTCTCTCTCTCTCTCTCTCTCTCTCTCTCTCTCTCTCTCTCTCTCTCTCTCTCTCTCTCTCTCTCTCTCTCTCTCTCTCTCTCTCTCATATCTTCTTCCACTTCCTTCCCCACTCTCTTTCGGTCTTTCTTCATTTCATCCGTCTTCCTCATCTGCTCTCTTCCTCACCATGGTTCTTCCCTATATTTTCTCTCTTCTCGCCTCTCTCCTCTCCCTCCCTTCGTCTCTCTCCTCTCCCCTCTCCCTCCCCTCGTCTCTCTCCTCTCCCTCCCCTCCAAGCTCCTCTCTTCTTACTCTTCTCTCTCTTTCATTCCTCTTCGCACCTCTCCCAGCCAGGGAGATTCAACGAGAAGAGAAGACAGGAGAAAAAAAACAGTAGGGTGTTTCTGATGAGTGTAGTACAGAGGATGGTGGCAGGGGATGCCGTCACTATCAGTAGGAGAGAAGCTGAGAAGGAGAATGGGGAAAAGTAGAAATAGAAAGAGAGGGGGGCAGACACAGGGAGAGAGCGGGTAGAGATAGAGCGGGATAGGGACAGGGGACATGACAGGAGAGGGAGAGGGAGAGAGATAGGATGTGACTGAGTTTATAACCATTAGTATTTGGGTGGGCCTGGAAAAATGACGGTCGGAATTAGGTCACCAGGAAGGCCTAAGGGAGCGGATGTGACCTGGCCAAGGTCTTTCCGAGAGTTAGGGAATGGAAGAGTGACGTAGAAAAGGGGTCTTTGGGAATGCCTGTGTAGAATAGGAAATTTTCATGACCGTAAACCTCATTGACAGAGGACCGGGAGTATTCGTGAAGGCCTGGAAAATAGAATGGACAGGAAAATAAACGATGATGAAGTTAAGCCAAAATAGAAAGGAGAAAAAAAATAAACGATATTTAGATTAAACGGGAATAGAAGGTAGAGGAAAATCATAGACGTCAATATACTTAAGCGGAAATACAAAAAAAGAAAAGAAAGAAGATACTGAAATTAAACAGGAATAGAAGATAGAGGAAAGTAAACGTCAACAAATAGAAGAGAGAAAAAAGGAAACCATAACAAACTTAAATAAACGACATTAAAGTTAAACCAGACTGAAAACAAGCCTTTCGCGAAGAATAGAGCCAGGCGACGTAAAACAAGGCCTCCGAGAGAGAGGAGAGAGAGACAGAGGAGGGGGAAAGGGGGGGGGAGAGGTCATAGGGAGTTCTAACAAGGTTTCAAGACGACGGGAAAGTTGAGGCGGAGTTCCTTCAGTCGGAGGGAAATCCTGGGTCGCCCGCGGGTGTCCTGAGGGACGGCACCGAGGCCAAGGAGCTTGATGGGTGCGCGGGAGACGGCCAGCATCACAACGACATGCTAATGGGCGGGGAGATGGATGGGTCGGCTGGTCTTAGTCGTTCTTAATTTGATCACCATTATTTATTTGTGTTTGTGTGTACTATATGAAAATATACGTGCGCATACGCCAACGCAAACGGGCGTATTTGCGTCTGTCTTTCTCTCCTTTTCGTCTCCCCCCCCCCCCCTCTCTCTCTCTCTCTCTCTCTCTCTCTCTCTCTCTCTCTCTCTCTTCTCTCCTCTCTCTCTTCCTCTTTCTCTCTCCTCTCTCCTCTCCCTCTCTCTTCTCTCCCCTCTTCTCTCTCTCTCTCTCTCTCTCTCTCTCTCTCTCTCTCTCTCTCTCTCTCTCTCTCTCTCCCTCTCCCTCTCCCCCCTCCCCTCCCCCCCTCTCTCTCTCTCTCTTCCTCTCTCTCTCCTCTCTCTCTCTCTCTTCTCTTTCTCCCTCTCCCCCCTCTCTCTCTCCCTCTATCTATCTATCTACTTCTCTCTCTCTCCCTCTCTCCTTCTCTTTGTGTGCTGTGTGGTGCAGCGGTAGTGATCTCGTCTAGCAATCTTGCTGACCTGCGTTCAAATCCCTTGCCGCCAGTGGATGGTAACCCCGGCCATTCCTTGCACACAGAGGGTCATTTAGAAGCAAAATGAAACAGACAGTATGTCACACCAAGAATATCCATTGTAATAAATGGAATCAAACCAAACCTTCTATAACCTTCTAACCTCTCTCTTTCTCTCTCTCTCTCCCTCTCTCTCTTTATCCCTTTCTCTCTCTCTCTCTCTCTCTCTCTCTCTCTCTCTCTCTCTCTCTCTCTCTCTCTCTCTCTCTCTCTCTCTCTCTCTCTCTCTCTCTCTCTCTCTCTCTCTGTGCCTCCACTGTTAGGTTCTTCAGGTTATATAAAGCATTGATGTTAAAATACACAAAACTCTAGGCTTATAGATTGAGAGAGAGGCTGTAATGCGAACGTCATTGCGAGACCAGAAGTGCCGTTTTCCGGTCGATTTATTCTCTAAATGTGATTAGATATGAAGGGTAAAATAGACGTGAAGGCAACGGCATAAATTAAGGCAGTTAGGGTTGTCAAGTCTCTCCCTTCCAGCCGG
Organism: Penaeus monodon; assembly: GCF_015228065.2. Lineage (NCBI taxonomy): Eukaryota > Metazoa > Arthropoda > Malacostraca > Decapoda > Penaeidae > Penaeus > Penaeus monodon. Next base: position 34,811,469 of record NC_051399.1, read on the forward strand.
TCTCCATTACACCCTCTCACCCGCTTGGCTCAAGAACACGGCCACAGGTGTTTAGGCAGCGCATCTTGACACAGGTGTTCGCCACCCGCACTGGGAAAGGACCCGTGCTAAGGCAGTTTTAATTCGACGCACCATTAATCGGAGATTCATGCAAATGAATCCAGTCTGATATTGATAGGTAGATATAGATATTGATTTAGATACATAGATGAATAGATATAAGTATAGATATATAGACAGTAAAGATAAGAAAGTCGACGACTAGGCCCATAAAGATGACAGCAAGGCTTCGGGAGGCAGCAGGTGATAGAAGGGCGCGTGAGTCCCGGGAACCACCTGCGTGTTCGTGGGTCACTGGCGCCATCTACGTTCGTGACTCTTAATTGCAGATTCAACGATCTCAGAAGAGGGTCACCTGTCTTAGGGGAGGGAAGGGAAGAGGGAGGAAGAGGAGGGGGGAGAAGGAGAAGAGAAAATACATAATAGCAGTTGTAACAGTAGTAGTCGGTCCAGGCAATTGCCGGCTGTAAATGTAGATTGTAATGATTGTGAGGAAGCGACAGTATTTCGAGGAAAACGTGCAAACACACACACACACACACACACACACACACACACACACACACACACACACACACCACACACACACACACACACACACACAGTGAGAGTGAGAGTGAAAGTGAAAATGAGAGTGAGAGTGACAGAGAGACTGAGAGACAGGGTATGGAGGAAATAGTGGACGGATGAAGCCCAGTCGACACACCTCACCGGCGGAACCTTAGAGGCAGTACACGTGGTGTGCTCTTTTTTTCATTACGACCACACCTGTCACCATCGCTCCTCACCTGGACGCTAACATTGGTTTTCACTAGAGGCGTTCGGGCTGAGGGAAGGAGGCTGGGGAGAGGGAGAGAGAGACGAGGGTGGAGGGAGGGGGAGACGGAGAGAGATAGAGAAGAAGCGAAGAGGAAAAGGAAGAAATGGGAAGGGAAAGAGAAAAAAAAAATTATTGTTATAAAGCATTGTATCAAAGATAGCCAGCGGCATGTTAAGGGATGGAGAAGAAAGCGAAGATAAGGGATTGAGTGGGATAGAAATGATAGAAAGAGAAAGAGAGACAGAATGAAAGAAAGAGGTGGAGTGAGAAACACAGAGAGGGAATTCTGGCTCTATCGACCCAGAGCAAAACTGAAAGGCCATGCCAAAGGGTGTTATGCACGTAACATAAATATCGTGAGGCAGGTAACGACTGGCCTATGGCCTACCTCTTCCTCCTCATCCCCTGCCCTTCCCCTCGCCCTTCCCCTCCCCCTTCCTCTTCCCCTTCCCTTCGTACGGAATCAATAGAGGATGTTCTCCGCAGAGTGTGTAGGCCACGGCTTCTGCAAAAATAACGCGATGAAGTATGCACATTTGCCCTCCGATGCACTCCCGTTTCGCGACCCGCCCAGATACACCCGGCGCCCGGGAGGAGCTCACGGTTCTCCCTCCCCTCCCCCCTTCCTTTCTCCCTCTGCGTCTTATTCCTCAAACTCTTCCTCCTCCTTCTCCTCCTCCTCCTCCTCCTCCTCCTCCTCCTCCTCCTCCTCCTCCTCCTCCTCCTCCTCCCCTCCTCCTCCTCCTCCCCCCTCCTCCTCCTCCCCCTCCCCCTACTCCCCCCCTCCCCTTCCCCACCCCCTCCTCCTCTTCCTCTTCCTCTTCCTTCTCCTCCTCCTCCTCCTCCCTTCCTCCTCTTCCTACTCCTCCTTCTCGTCTTCCTCCTCCTCCTCCTCCTCCTCCTCCTCCTCCTCCTCCTCCCTCCTCCTCCTCCCCTCCTCCTCCTTCCTTTCTCTACTTTTCCCCTTCTCTTCCTCTAGTTCCCCTTCCCCCTCTTCCCGTCTTCTCTCCTTCTCCCCCCCCCAACCACGTAAACAAGTGCAGTGTCATTTCCTTGTTAAACAACGCGAGCGCACACGTGCATGTGAAAGTCACTTGATAATTTCATGCTTAGTGATTTGACGGAGCATTTTGCGTTATAGTTTGGCTATTTGAGGGTAAATGCAAAATCTTTCCTTTATTGTAGATAGCTAAACATCTAGATATGTGTATTTGTGTTGTATATTTTATGTAATATATTATATTTAAAATATATATAATATATATATATATTATATATATATATATATATATATATATATAATATTAATTATAAAATATTATATATTTATATGTATGTATTGTGTGTTTATTATATATATATATGATATATAATATATATATATATATTATAATATATGTATGTATGTTTTGATGGGTGTGTGTGTTGTGTGTTATAATATATATATATATATATATATATATATATATATATATATATATATGATTATTAATATATGTATATATATATATATATATATATATATATATATATTATATTATATATTATATTTATTTATGAATATCACTTTATATATTACTATATTTATTTTTCTGTATAATACTCTTAATGGTCTCTAAATTTGAGTATCTGTTCATACATAATGATCTTCATTCTCAGAGTGGCTCTTCACATTTCTTTGAGCTCTTCAGTGACACAGAGCTGGGGAAGCTTCTGATGAAATAAATCTTATTATTTTTTTACTTTTCCCTTCATAAGAACTTTTAATTTTCTCCAAGATTTTTGTATTCATTTTCCAATGTCAAGAACACTCCCGGGTGCCAGTTTTTAATTATCGTAACTCTCACCATTCCTACTTATTCGGCTTCCCTTTCTTCTGGTGCGTCACCTTCGACCACGCCCTCACTCTCAGACTCATCCTCGCCCACGCCTCACTCTCAGACTCATCCTCGTTCTCACCTTATCCTCGCTTTTACTCTCTCCCTTGTTCTCAGCCTCATCCTCGCCCACGCCCTCACCCCCTTACCCCCGTCTTCCACACCTTCGTTGACATCCTAACACTCGCTCTCGCCCGTACCCTCGCTTCCCCCTCTTCCTCGCCCCCCCCCCTCTCATCCTCATTCTCGCCCACGCTCCCTCCCTCCCATTCATGTTCTCAACGTAACCCTCGCACACTCCCTCGCTTTCACCCTCATCCTCCCCTACATTTTCTCGCTATCATTCTCATCCTCGTCTACGCCCTATGTTTCACCCTTGCTCTCAGCCTCACCCTCGCCCACACCCTTGCTTTACACCCCCACTCTCGCTCACACCCTCTCTTTCTCACTCTCCCGTCGTCTCATCCCGTGTTCTTCCTCAGGTACAGTCAGGGAAATCTAATTCCATCCTCCATCCTGGGAGCTTACGTTCGTCCCTCCCCGTGTGCCGCCGTAGGACTTGCTTACAGTAGCTCTCGGTTTTTCGTAATTTGTTTCATTTCCTTCTTCCTCTTATTTAATTTTTCCGTCTTTTTTTTCGTGTTTCTTTTATTTCCACCTTCGACTTTACCTCTCAGTATCGGCCACATTCCTGTCTTCTATGTCGACTTGCCTTCTCTGTTGCTTTACTGTTAACCCAGTTTGCCTTTCTTGACGTACGCGGCATTCTCTTGCCTATCTCTATCTCGTTTGCCCCCCCCCCCTCCCCGTCTTACCTTATTCTTACCTTATTCTTACCTTCCCACAGCTTGCCCTCTCTCCTGACACCTCTCTTTCCCTTCCCCCCATTTCCCCCGCCCCTTCCACCTTATCGCCCTCTCATCTTGCTTTATCCCCCCTTCCCCCTTCCAGCTCCACCTTGCCTTACTCCCACTTTGCCTTCGTCTTACCTGTCCTTCCCTCTTTTTCTCCTTCCCCACCTTGCCTTACTCCCACCTTTTCTACATCCCTGTCTTAACTATCCTCTCACCTTGCCTTCCTCCTCGACTCCCTCTCCTCCCACCCTCTCCCACCTCTCCTCCCCTCGTCTTCCTTTCCTCCCACCTCTCCTCCTCTCGTCTTCCCTTCCTCCCACCTTGCCCTCCTTTCGTTCCCTCTCCTCCCGCCTCGCCTTCCTCCCACCTTTCCTCGCTCTCCTTACCCTGCTCGAATTGGCCCGCGTGTCTTGCGCAGGTTATCACGACCAGTTTACAAGGTCAATATCTCCTCTCTTTGGACCTCTCCACCGCCTGAACGGCCGACCCTTGTACGGAGCTTGTCTTGTCCTTTCTGCTTCTGCTCTTCCGCTGTTCTTTCGTTTCTTGTTCTTGCTGTATCGATCTTGTTTTCTCTTTATATCCTTCCAGGTTTCCCACTTTCTTTTTCTCTTTATCTTCCTGCGCTTCCTCTTCCTCTTCTTCCTCTTCCTTCTCTTTAACCTATGTTTCCCCCTCCTCCTCCTTATCCCTTCCTCCTCTTCTTCCTCATTTTCCATCTCCTGTTCTTCCTTTTCCTCCTCCTGTTCCTCCTTCTCCTCCTCCTCCTCCTCTTCTCCCCTCTTCTCATTCTAATTCTCATTCTCATTCTCATTCTCTCCTCATTCTCCTCCTCTCTCCTCTCCCCTCCTCCTCCTCCTCCCTCCTCCTCTCCTCCTCCTTCCTCTTCTCCTCCTCTCTTCTATTCTCACTCCTCCTTCTCATTCTCCTTCTCATTCTCTCTCCTTCCCCCCCTCCTCGGCTACTCATTCCATCTCTCGGCATCTCTCCCCCAATTCCCCCTCCTCCCCCCGCCATCCCCTCCTGCTCTCTACCTCTGTCCCGGACGCCACTGGCGTCACTCCATATCCTACGTGACATTATCAACCCTGCCCAATTAACCCGAGGCGCACCGCCATTCCGTGCATTTCATGGGGTAAAAGGTGGCTCGCCTGAGGCTGTCATAAGAGCTAGCCATCAATAAACGGTGCAGCGCATTTCGTTGCATTCTCATCAGAATGAGTTAAGATAGTAATGTAAGCTAGTGGATTAATGAGCTGACAAATAATGAAGGCTAAGCTAAAGAAATGAGCTGGAGTGTTCTGCAATCAGCAAGATTGAATATTGAATGGTGAACAGAGATTTTGCAGGTCCGTGTTGTAACGATGAGGCTAGGGAAAGGAGGGTCGGAGGGTCCCTACGAGATCGAGATTGACAATGTAGGGGGTCGTTCTTGCAAGTATGTGTTGTGGCGTGGCGATGATCGCAGCTCAAGGGGGCGCGCGGGAAGGACGGAAGGGCATTGCTGGAAGCGTATCCTGTTTATGGGGTCCTTTGGAGGTGACTAAGAATATGTAGATTGGAGCGTTGCTCACTAAGTATTTAACGGACTATTTTGCTCGAACCGTCTGACTGGGCTGGAGTATCACCCGGTAGCGCCCCGTTCCTATCAAAAAAAAGAAAATAAAATCGTTGAAGATATCGCAAAAATATATCAAAAGCAAAAGACTTTATAGCTTCTATAAATAACTCGCTTCCCTCTTCCACTCTTTGCCCGAGGTATTCATTTCCGCCTTGGTTTTACCTCAACAGCGGGACGAGGAAGGATCTGTGACATTTAGCTTCTCGATAACTTATTTAAGTTAGGGGCTGTGTATGACTTACGGCGTTGTGTATAAGCAATAGCGTTGTGTGTAATTTATGGTGCTGTGTATAACTTATAGTGTAGTGTAGACGTTAGATCGGCTTGGGAATTTTAATTTACCGTCGCTGGGGGGAAGAAGGAAGTGACTTTAATAATCAGACGAATCCTTCATTCAGTATCCAAGTAGACGTAAATGCGGCGTAAATCAAAGTGTTGAGAAATCATTAGGCTGGTTAAACTTCAGAGGATGTCACATCGAGCCTCAATAACAGGGCCTCTGAGCAGGGGGCCAAACCCCTTAGGGTCTGTGGGACGCGGTAATAGCTCCTGGGCGGCCGTACCTAGGATATACAGGATGATAAAATTATTAGTTTTCGTTCGTGTTTTCTCGATAATTCTCGTGTTTGCAAATGGTTAAGAACGCATATATTGTGGGGACGTTGTCATTAAAATGTGAAAGGAGAGCGAGTGTGTCTATAGGTTGTATCTCTCTTTAGTTTTATCTATTTCAGTCATTATTTTTTGCCGCTCTTGTTTTTTTTTCTGATTTTGTAGGATTGATAGTTTCCAAGGCAAGTGACAATAGGGGAATTGCGATAGTAGATTTAGAATGTAGGCTGTGTGTACTTTTTGTCTCGCGGGATACTTGAGGATCTCTCTCTCTCTCTCTCTCTCTCTCTCTCTCTCTCTCTCTCTCTCTCTCTCTCTCTCTCTCTCTCTCTCTCTCTCTCTCTCTCTCTCTCTCTCTCTCGCTTTCGCTCTCTTTCACAGTTATTATGTATTTTATGTAACATTAAAGCTTCATTAATATATGTAATTTATATATATATATCGCATATGTATGCATATAAAAATCATTTATTGATTTGCATATTTAGTTGTTCGCATATGGAAGAGGGAAAGGTCAGTGAAGCGCAACCGGTTGCCAGCCTCGTCCTCCCTTCGCCGGGCGCAATGATGCGGGCGCAGTCGATCGTTCGCAGAAGTCATATTGTGCATACCACCGTGGCCGGCATCTAGCTTGCCTTGGCTTCGTTTTCGGATACATGGATACATATTTTACGTGTTCGCGTCGCTCCGGGAGCCACGTGTCAATATCCATGCGGGGCCACGTGCCACCTGCTTACCGTGTGCTCATTGCCGTGCGTCACGTGATTCCGGTTGGATGGCTGGTGGGTGGGCGGCGGTGCTTGTTGCCTGGTTGGTGCATGGGGCCCTCAGGTGCGCCTGGTGCCTGCTGAACGGTGCCACAGTGGTGCCAGGTCGTAGGGCTATGTTCTGCCGTCTTTTGGCGCCGTCTTCCCCAGCCTCGTGCACTTAGTCACTACTTTCTCTCACTCTCTCTCTCTCTCTCTCTCTCTCTCTCTCTCTCTCTATATATATATATATATATATATGCATATATATATATATGCATATGTATATGTATATATATGTATATGTATATATATGTATATGTATATATTCTTCTTTTTAACGGTAGGTTCATGTCTGAGCCGCCGTGGTCACAGCATGATACTCAATTGCAGTTTTCACGTTGTGATGCTCTTGGAGTGAGTACGTGGTAGGGTCCCCAGTTCCTTTCCACGGAGAGTGCCGGTGGTACCTTTTAGGTAATCATTCTCTCTATTTATCCGGGCTTGGGACCAGCACTGACTTTGGGCTGGTTTGGCCACCCAATGGCTAGGTAGGCAATCGAGGTGAAGTTCCTTGCCCAAGGGAACAACGCGCCGGCCGGTGACTCGAACCCTCGAACTCAGATTGCCGTCGTGGCAGTCTTGAGTCCGACGCTCTAACCATTCGGTCACCGCGGCCTTGGCGATCATGGGCTTCCATGATTTTTCTTGGCAATTTAGAGCGGTGGTTTGCCATTGCCTTCCGCCCGTTTTTTTTTTTTTTTTTTTTTTTTTTTTTTTTTTTTTTTTTTTTTTTTTTTTTTTATCGAGTCACCATCTCCATTTACCCGGCACTGACTTGGGCTATATGTATATATATGTATATGTATATATATGTATGTATATATATATATATATATATATATATATGTATATATGTATATATATGTATATATATGTTATATATATATATATATATATATATATATATATATATATATATATATATAAATATATATGGATTTCCTTTCCATCTCTCTTTTTT
>NC_051399.1:34836582-34856582 GCF_015228065.2 Penaeus monodon
GGAAAAAAACTGCAACAAATGGACAGTTGAATGATATTATTCTTACTCTACCCCTCCCCCCCTCCCTCCTCCATGTGAGATGATTTTCCTGGGGAGTGAAGGCCTCTTGGGGAGCGGATACATTAGCGTTATTTTCAATGGCATGTCGGTGGTAACTTCACCTTTTCCATTTCCCTCATCTTCCGAGTTCGCATAATCTACAAATCGGTCGAAAGTAGATGCGGACGACGTGGCAAGAAAGTCTGTTGTCTACTAAGAAAGGTACTCAGCTCCACAAATAATAATAACCATGTTCATACGATTTTTAAACAGTTATTGCATTACATATCGTTATATCTTTTTCAAGTGTGCTTATTATTTTTAAACGGAAATACATTTCAGAGTATCCGTGACATCACCATTGTTTACATGCGCGCGTGTTCCAAACGTCCACAAATACAAAACGTACATTGCTCTCTTTGCCCGTTTAACCCCCCCCCCCCTTTTTTTTTCATTTACCTGCTTTGGGAGAGCAACAATATGATTGGATTCAGGACGTGGGTCGCCCTACTCGCGAGAGCCCGGGATACAAGAGCTGAAATTACCTGGCGATTACTTGAACTCGCCGGGGATTACGTGCCGGGCTGGCGATGGATTCAACTAGGATTTCTTAAGGAAAATGTATGAAGTAATCATTATTATTATTTTTTTTTAGGTAGTGTATTTAGGTGGAACGTGCTGCGATAGAGGTAGTGATGTGTTTTGTTGTCTGTTGCTTAATTACAGTATATCAGTAAGGATGGCCTTAATTAGCTGATATTGGCGAGGGGAATGTCTTAGTCAGAGTCAGTATTTTGTGGGAATGGGGGAGAAAGAAAGAAAGGGCGACCATTTGCTTCCGAAACCCATGCGGGATTTTCCGCAAATCCGGATAAGGCGAGAGCGAAGAAGAGGAAAGATCCCGGATGCTGCCATCGTTTCCCGTCTCTACCATCGCCTCTGCCAACATCTCAGCCACCGCTTCTCCTACCGTCGCCTGTCTTTGCCATCGCCTCTGCCACCACCTCTGTCACCGGCGCCGTCTCTGCCATCGTGTCTGCCATCGCCTCTGCCACCGGCGCCGTCTCTGCCATCGCCTCTGCCACTGTCATCGTGTCTGCCGCCGTCTCTGCCATCGCCTCTGCCACCACCTCTGCCACCGGCGCCGTCTCTGCCATCGTGTCTGCCACTGCCATCGTGTCTTGCCATCGCCTCTGCCACCACCTCTGCCACCGGCGCCGTCTCTGCCATCGCCTCTGCCACTGCCATCGTGTCTGCCGCCGCTTCCGCCCCCGATCATCGCATGTCCTCGGCTTTTATTTGATCGGATCAGATTAATGGCATCTCGGCAGTCCTTTCTTTGCTTTGTCCGACTCGGATTTCCGCTTAGCTTGACGAAGCCCAATTTTCGCTTCTTCTCCCCCCCCGCCATCATCCCTGATCTCTTTCTCTGTCACGTACCCCTCTCCCTCCTCTCTTTCCTTTTCCTTTTTACCCTCTCTCTCGTTCTTTCACTTCCTCTCTCTCTCTCTCTCTCTCTCTCTCTCTCTCTCTCTCCTCTCTCTGTCTGTCCTGTCTCTCTCTCCTCTTCCTCTCTCTCTCTCTCTTCTCTCTCTCTCTCTCTCCTCTCTCTCATCTCTTCTCTCTCCCTTCTCTCTCTCTCTCTCTCCTCCCTCTCTCTCTCTCTCTCTCTCTCTCTCTCCTCTCTCTCTCTCTCTTCTCTCTCTCTCTCTCTTCTCCCCTCTCTCTCTCTTCTCTCTCTCTCTCTCCTCTCTCTCTCTCTCTCTCTCTCTCTCTCTCTCTCTCTCTCTCTCTCTCTCCCCTCTCTCTCTTCTCTCTCTTCCTCTCTCTCTCTCTCTCTCTTCTCTCTCTCTCTCTCTCTCTCGTTCTCTCTCTCTCTTCGTCTCTCTCTCTCTCTCTTCGTCTCTCTCTCTCTCTCTTCGTCTCTCTCTCTCTCTCTCTCTCTCTCTCTCTCTCTCTCTCTCCTCTCTCCTCTCTCTCTCTCTCTCTCTCTCTCTCTCTCTTCTCTCTCTCTCTCTCTCTCTCTGTCTGTTTCCTCCCTCTCTATCGCATTTTTCTTTTCCTCCCGTTCCTATTCTTCTTTACTCATTTCTTCTGTTCCTCGTTTTTGCGATATATTTTTCCGCCATTCTGTGTTACTCCTTTTTGTTACTAGCGCCAGCAGCCATTTTCCCAGTCGTTTATTTAGCTCGATTTTCTTTCACGTCCGAATTTATTTCCTTCGCTTCTCACATGCTCGGCAGCGCACGTGTCTGACCGGCATTTTTCTCCTTGCTTTCCCATGCATTTTCGTTTGTATCTCTTTCGTATTTTATTCTGGTACTGGTCCGTTGCTCTCCGTTGTTTGGTTTTTGGATTTTGGTTAAGGAGTAAGTTCTGTATTACCTACCTGTCTCTTCTTTTGCACCCTCACTTCCCCTTTCATTCTTTTCCTTCTGCTACGTTTTCCTCCCTCTCTTCGTCTTTATTTTTTCTGTTCATTCTCTCCTTTTTTTCCCTTTAAATCCCTTTCTTCCCTCTTCCCTCATCTTCGTCCTCGCCTCTATTTTCCTCCCTCTCAACTGTGATTCCCCTTCCTCTTTTTCCACCCGGCCGTTTCCCCTCCTTCCCTCCCTTCTCCGCCTACTTTCTCCGTTGCTGCCTCCTCATGCTCTCCCCCTTCCAACCCCCGTCACGAAACGGAAAGAGGCATGGTCTGTACACTAAAATGAGGGATAATGTAACCAAAATGGTCTAATAAGAACCGAGAGCATCGTAATAACGTATCAGACATTGAGTTTAGGAGTTAACCAAGCGGCCGTCGCCAGGGACGCTTCAACTGTGGGGAGTTCAACGACGGATAGTCTAAATGCAGATACGACTAAAAAGTCAGATGTGCATCCTGGCAATTACAAAAACTGGACTTCGTAGCAGTTTAGTGAATAGGAATGGGCCAAATAAACCGTGCCGATGGTAAACCTACACAGAATAAGGACCCCATAAAGATTGTATATATAAATGTCCAGTCACTCCTCTGTCACAAGGAGGAAATTTAAGTGAAAGTCATGTTGATATTTAATGCATCATGGGCGCGGGGAGGAGTTAGTATCTATATTAGGGACGACTTCAAGGCGACCGAAGTCATCACAGGCTTTGTTAAAGTTGATATATCAAGATGTATGGATTACAATAGAATGTAGGAAGCTACCGTCTATCATTTTTGGCTACATTTATCGACATCCTCATGGCCATGTTACTTCTTTTAGCTAGATTTCAGATTGCTTTAAGAACATTTGTCTGCGCGGGAAACCCGCTTTTATCCTGGGTGATTTTATTGATGATCTGTTAGCATCTGATAATAAAGTTGGCAAGTTTATCAAGAATGAAGTTGACTCAGGTCATAGATAGACCATCAAGGATGACCTGCAACTCTTATAGACCTTATTATTACTAATAAATCAGACATTATTACTAGTCTTGACGTAATTCCCAGCCCGGTGGCAGATCACGAGGTCATATCTGCTATCCTCAATATAAGCAAACCGAAAAGGCAGCCAGTGTATCAAACGTTTCGGTGCCTTAGGAACTATAGCCAACATAACTTTCGTAAATTGCTACTAAATGAAGGGCCTGCTCTTAATAGCATTCTTTAAATGTGTAAGTTAAAAATGTAACTAATATTTTCTTGAAATATATGGATAACTGTGCACCAATCGTAACGAGGAAAATAACCCGGCCTTCAGCCCCGTCGATAACCGATGATATCAAAGCTGCAGTGAAGACGAGGGACCAGCTTAGAAAAAAATATTACTCGTAAGAGTAATAGGTTCAATATGACCTTGCGTAACAATTGCAAAGAAGAGAAGAAGCGACTTAAATTACTTACCGTCAAAGGCAAAAAACATTACAGAGAAGAATTCCAAAGCAAAAGAAATGATATTACTGCGACGTGGAAAAACACCAGAAAAATAGTTCCTGATGCTAAGAGTAATTAGAAACACATACATGGTGGCGATAACTTACGTGAGAGAGTTTTTTTCAAGTGCTGGAAAAGATGCTTACGAAAAGTCACAAGTGAATTTTAACCTACATGTTACTGAAGCTACTGACGAAAGAATTACACTTCAAATGAAAGTCCCAACAGCAGCTTTAGACTTGATCCTGTGGACTGCAACGCTGTCTTTTTAACCTGTAAAATATTTAACTATTTCTAATTCCTAAGTTTCTGATGGGATTCCATTTTGATTCATGTCAGTTATTGCATTTTATAGTATGATTATTGTAAACAATTTTATTGTTACCAATATATTTAACTTATGGAAAATCCCTCACATCTCCCCCTACACAAAGCGGGTGACATCGAGGATGCAAATAACAATATCTTTTCTACCAGTATTTTCAGTAACAGAGAAAATTGCAACAATGAGCTAATGTCCATTTTGGAGTCAAACAGACTTTTGTCTGATAGTCAGCCTGGATTTCCACAAAGGCTTTCCAACCGATAAGGTATATGGTAATTTGGCAATAACAAAATATCACTTCTTTTACTTCTAGACTTTTCTAAAGCTTGTGACATTGTGAGCCACGACATCCTTATAAAGAAACACACGCGAATCATTGTTGTTCAGTCACTAGTGCTGGGCATAATTAAATATCGTTCAAAAGTGGCGGTCACAAGTAAGTCACAGATAGAAAGGGTTCAGAAACTCCATTTTAGTTTTTAAGATCTTGAATCATCAATGACCTGACTGGCTATTTAACATACGTACGGTTAACGAAATAAGAACTACAAGTACAAGGCAGAGTAACGAGTTGTTTGTTCCACGAACCTTTACTAATTTTGGAATGAAATGCTGACGGTGAGAAGCCCGTTAATCTGGAATACGTTTCTACAACAGGTCAGGGATACATGCTCTATTTCAGCTTTCCAAGACAGATTAAAGACATATCTTTTATCTAAACAGAACTGACTAGCTGTGATACGCTGTTTGCCAATTGCCAATATACGCCTTATTGTGGTCATTCTTGTTGCTTTAATGCTGACACCAATACAATATTTTAGACGTTATTAATATAACTTTAAATCATTTTTTATCCTAATACGATATTTATTTAATACTATAATGATTACAGAATTTGTGCACTGTAAAATCATATAGTTAACCAGTGTAATGAATTACCAGTGTAAATTGAAAATAGAGATTATTAATATTATCATTATTATTATTATTATTAGTAGTAGTAGTAGTGTTATTATTATTGTCTTCCTCTCCCCCCTTCCACCCAGCCGCCTCTCCCACCCTCCGCCCTCTCTCTCTCCTCCACTTCCCCACCCTCCCTCCCTCCGCCCCCTCCGTCATACGTCACGCAGGCGACGTACATGTACGGCAACCAATGCCTGTGACGTAGGGAGACGATAACCGGACGCAGTATGTGGCCTTTCCCGAGCGAAGCGTGTTTGCCGAACCTCTCCTAGAAGCTTTTTTCCCCTTCCTCCGCTGGTAAATCACTCTCTTATGTAAATAACCGTAAATTTGTTTCCTCGCCGGTGTGCAACCAGCGTAAATATGGTTATTGATAGACTGCTGTGTGCGTTTAAGGAGGGTGAGGGAAGGAGAGGAAAAGAAAGAGAAAGAGAAAGAGAGAGGGGGCAAGGACACGTTCGTAGGGAGTGGGCAAATAAAGAAAGGGAAACGGGATGGGAATTTTGACCTATTTAGTATTATTGTTTTATATTTTTTACATGTTTGTTTTCCTATTTGTATTGTATTATCATATACTTTGTGTATCAGGATGTGGATGAATGGATGCATGTGTGTGTATGCATGTATATTTGTGAATGAGCAAATCGAACTCTTCCCCCCCCCCCCCATACACACATCACAGCGATGAGCATTATATTTCAGTAACATGTTATCTGAATGTTCTGTCACGCAAGGAAAAGAGAGACAGTGAGAATCTCGGTTGCGTAGTGCACCCTAGAAATGTACCTTCTGTAAAGAGTTCGATAGGATTTCTTAGTGCAAGGGTCTCTGTTCCAGGACTTAGTCGGTATCATTTCTATCTGTTTGTCTGCATATTTATTTTCTGAGGTGGTCTTGGTTAGACGTAGTTAAAGAGTACAAAAAACAAAAAAGTGGACGCAGTAGGGCGCTTGTTTTATGTACTCCATAATTTAATTTCGACGGAAAAGAGCAAGTGATTGAAAGTAGGATTTTAGAAAAGAATCGCATTACGAGTAAGCCTCTTTTGATTGTTTTTTTTTTTTTAAGATAATACCAAGGGAAAAAAATTGTTCCTGTTACACGACCACCCCTAATTGGAGAGGCCAGACATAAAAGAATTATCGATTTTTCGCAAGAAAATAGATAGTAAAAGAAAGAAAGAAAAGAGAAAAGAGAAAAAATCCGAAGTGCAGCCCTGTTTACTTTTTACCAGTTACTGGAAATCGATATTTTTACGGCGTATCTTTCATGAAATTTAAATATGTTCAGGACAGTATAGATGAAAATAACACAGACAACCTCGTTACTTTATCCGAGACGTTACGTGCACTGCAACACACCATCAACTCCGAGATTAAAATTGATGAACTGAAAATTCGCAACAGGAAGGGGAAATAGACAAAGCAGCCCACGGGGTTTGAACAGCGGCTTGGTTAGCGCCGGTTTACAGTGACGCTCGGAATTCTTTCCAAATGTTTGGAATTCCGTCTCGAACACACAGGTGATGTGGCTCTTGTTGCGAATGTTCGGGGGATTTCGAAGCTTCATTCACGACGCGACTTGTGCCCGCGACTGGACAGGATGGAGCGGTGTAGCCGGTGGAGGAACTTGGACCGACCACTTTCCGAAGTTGTGGCGAATTGAGGATGCAAAGGCGTGTAGCTCAGGAACAGACATGTGTTGCGTATTGCATGCAGGCTGTGCAGCCCTGTCGTAGATGGATATATTGGGATGGGATTTAACTTTGTAATATTTTCGTCCTTATGTTTTTTTTTCCTTTTTGTTTTTTGAGACATTTCATGTCATTGTGAGACCAATAAATTATTGGAATTTTAGAGAATAATTGGGCCGATAACTGGCATTAAAAAGTCATTTGGAAATTCCTGAAACCCTGCGCCAGTGTACCTCGGCTGTTACAAAATAATCGAGTTACAGTCACATGACAGTCCAGAGATACGTTGGAGACAATGTAGAACTGCAGGAATGTCCAGCAACTGTTGCAAGACATTTCTGTGACTTTGCCGTGGTCGACTGTTTCCATATTCGATGGGAGACAAGTTAAACCGAAATCGCGTGTCTGAACTATGACATGGCAGGTGTGCATCAGTCTAATAACAAAGTCGCGTGACTTATCAGATAAAAGTATCTTAGTGTATATGTAGAGCAGAGACAGCAGCGAGCGACTGTTACGAGACAGACGGCCGGAAAAGAAACGTTTCGCGGTTTTTTTTTATCTTCATTTATCTTGTATGGATCCAACTAACACTGAAAACTCTCTCTCTCTCTCTCTCTCTCTCTCTCTCTCTCTCTCTCTCTCTCTCTCTCTCTCTCTCTCTCTCTCTCTCTCTCTCTCTCTCTCTCTCTCTCTCTCTCTCTCATTGCATTTCTCTCTCGTTAATTTTTCCTTTTTTAATCTTCTCCCCTTGTTACGTCTAAACTTCTACGCAAGGAAAGTGTTAATCCCTGAGACAACTTTCCCGGGAGTGATAGCTTCAAAACTTTCCGCTTGTAAAAATCATGGGAAGTTAATACGTAGGAAAGGAAGATGGCGGGGAGTGTCCCTTCTTCCGGGGCGAAAGAAAGGCGAGCTGGCGAGGGGAAAGTGCAGCGGGAGAGGCAGAGGGAGAGGAAAAATGTAAGAGAGGGAGAGAGACAGAGACAGAGAGAAAGAAAGAAAAGAAGAAAGAGAGATAGTGTGTGTGTGTGTGTGCGTGCGCGCGCGCGCGCATGTGCTTTGTATGTGTGACGGAAGAACCTCAAAGTTTATTAGCCGCATCTCTTATTAAACACATACACAACACGGTAGATTTCATTTCACGACCGTGGCAGCGATAAACCTCACTTTACGTCACCGAGTTGCAAATGTTATTCTGTAATTCCCCTTTGTTTTTTTATGAGATTGCGCAACCTGCCGTTTCTTGCGATAACGAGAAGGTAGAGCGCTGAGTCTCCCGGGTGCAGGGGGAAGGGGAGTCATCAGCTGTTCTGGAGGTGGGGCATCAAATGTGGGGGGAGGGGGAGGGGAGAGAGGTTTTGGCGGGGCGGGGGGAGGCGGAGATGAGCGGTTGAAATGCTTGGTTGGATGCCATTTTGAAAAATAGAAAAGGACGGAAAGTCATGAAGGGGGGGAAAAAGTCGCGAATGTTGTGTACACGCATGGAGTCTTAATCCAATTTTGGCAGTTGGGAGCGTGAGCCAATTTAATTTAAATGAAGGGAGGTCTTATTGTGTTTATTATTATTTTATTTCTTTATTTTTGGGGCGAATTGTTCAAAGTTGCGTTATTTTATAGGCATGTGTTTTTTTTTTGTTTTTGTATTTGTTTTCGAAGTTATGTTTAGCCACGCGTTGAGCAAAGACAATCTCGTGTTTTGAATGAGTTAAAGCCGAGGTCAGGTCAGGGTAAGCCAAGGGTGGTCCCTGAACTCCCCCGATCCTCGTGAAGGGCGTGGCGAAGGAGGGAGCCGAGAGGAGGGCGAGCAGGGGAAGGGGACGTCGCAGCACACACAGGTCGGAAATGCGATAAATGCTCAGGATACACAATAATAAAGAAGGGGGTGGAGGAAAGGCGAGACGGAGGAGGCAAGAGTGGATGGGAAAGAGTCCAAGTGGGCGTTTTCCCTTATCAGAGTGTCGAGGCGAGGGAAGAGGAGGAGGAGGAGAGGAGGCTGGTGCGAAGAGGAGGAAGAGGTGATGGAAGGAAAGAAGCTTGAGAGTGAAGCCAAGTCACGGCGTTAGTTTGGAGAAGCAGGATTTTAATGGTTTTTGGTGACGGCAATAAGGCTTCTTCCCCCCCTCCTCTCTCTCTCTCTCTCTCTCTCTCTCTCTCTCTCTCTCTCTCTCGCTCTCGCTCTCGTCTCGCTCTCTCTCGCTCTCTCTCTCGCTCTCTCTCTCGCTCTCTCTCTCCCCTCCCTCCCCTCTCCCTCCCCCTCTCCCTCCCCCTCTCCCTCCCCCTCTCCCTCCCCCTCTCCCTCCCTCACTACCTCCCTCTCCCTCAATATATCCCCCACCGAACAAAGAGCAGGAACGAAAACCGAGTATATCCTCATTCGACACAAAAGGCGAATTGCATAACATCTAATCAAAAACAGCCGAGACAATAAAGAAGAAGAAAAAAAAGCGCGCAAACGAATGAAGGTCAAAGATTAAACAGCCAAGTGTAAGAGGAGCGGTGAGCGGAAGGGAGCTGGATGAAAGGCGCGCTCTCTTACCCGTGCGAAGCTCAGGATCTTAAGAGCTTCAGATGCAAGTGTTGTTGGCGAAGGGGGGGAGGAGAGGGGGGAGGGGCGCAAAGGGCGGTGTACAGCAAGGGGAGATACGCTGTACGAGGGGGCGTGTTGGTATCACGGGAGGAGGGGAAGTGGCACCAAGGGAGAGGGGATGGTACCCAGGGAGGGGGGAGAGAGGGAAGGAATGGTTGTATAATGGTACGGAGATAAGGGTGTGTAATGGTAAGGAGAGGGAAGCAAGAAAGGGGGAAAATGACCGTTTATGATTGTACGAAGGAAAGGAGGGATAAAAGAGGGAGAACGACTGCGTGTAATGGTATGAAGAATGGGGAGTGAGAGGAAGAACAAATATGTATAATGATGTGTAGGAAGGGGGGATAATAGAGGAGAAGAACGACTATGTAAATGTGCGAAGGAAGGGGGAATAAGAAAGGGAAAGAAAAGAAGGGAAATGATAAAAAAGAGGGGAAGGACGACTGTTGAGGAACGACTAATGTAGATCGTTCAGCTGCAAGGGAGACCAAAGAATAATGATAACTATTAAAGCCGATAGTGATGAGTGACAAGGCGAATGCGTGGACGGCTCGGAAGTAAAATTAGGAAAGTCAGCATCGTTAAAGGAGGAAGGAGGGAAGACGATCGAGGAAGGAGAGGACTGGATGGAAGGAGGAATGAGGACAGAAGAAGGGAGAGGCGACGCGAGGGAAGGACGAGATAAAGAGGAACAGAAGAAGGGGATAGAGGAAAGACGGCGAGGAGCAACCTGAGTGGAGATAATGAGGAGCGATAAAAGAGAATGGACGGAGAAGACTGATAAAGAGGGAGAGGAAAAAGCAAGTGAAAAGGATTGTGGAGGAAGCGAGCAAAACACTGAAGTTTGGAATTGATAAATGGAGGGAAGCAAGAGAAAAAAGCAAGAATGGATGGATTGGAAGGATTGAAAGACTTCCAGACTCGTACCTCAGGAGGGGCTAAAGGAGGGAGGGGGAGGGGGAGGGGGCGCTCACCTGGAGGTAAGAGGAAGAGAGAAAGAAAAAGAGAAAGAAGAGGGTTGGGGAGGAATTTGCAATTTTATCGTGCAAGGGAAGTAATGGACACCCGCAGCCAAGTGGATGAGCCATAGTAAGAGGAAAAAGGAAGGAGGAAGGAAGAGCAAGAAGAAGGGAAGAAGAGAGAGAGCGAGACGGTAAAGGGAGGGAGGTGGAGGAGAGGGAGAAGGCGGCGCAAAAAAGGCAGTATATGGTAGAAAAAAACATTTTCAATAAATCTAGTTTTTGCATTGTGAGTTTTTCTACCATAGTATCAACACAGAAGAGTGTTTACCATTCAAGGCAGTATATGAAGACAGGGAGGAGAACCTTCGTCCAGTATTTCCATCCTTAGACACACAGCTCCCCCCCCCCTAGCCTCTCCTCCTCCTTCTCTCCCTCCCCATAAGACCCCCATTCCTCTCCTCCCCCACAAGACACCCCCCATCCCTCCACATAACCCCCCTCCCTCTCCCCCACGCCCCCTTTTTGCATAATGTATGTCCAGCCTCTCCCTGGAAGATGCTAGCCACTATAAAGTTTTGGTTGAGTGGAGATCTACTCCGAATATGGTTGTGGTAGCGCACCTGTACACACACATTCATATATTTGTGTGCATTTGTCCATTTACCTGCCTTAATGTCTGCCTGTGTGTCTGTCTGTGTGTTTGTCAGCCTTCTGTATGTTGGTGCTTGTAATTATTTTCCTGATACTAAGGCTGGTGTGATTTCAGTGGGGTTACAGGGAATTTCATCGGAATGCTGTTAATCTACTGTTTTAACACCTGTGCGCGGAAGGGCAGGTGTTATTAAGTATGTGGAAATGAGTCGTCCTTGGACATACACATGTGATAGACATGATCACGTGATAATCAAAGATCATAAAGTTGTAGTCAGTAATACGAACGATGAAATAGGCGTTGTATCACAAAGAGATTATTAAAAAGTATAGTTGGCGTAGTTCATGGCGTGCTAGTTCACACACGCATACATATACAGACTTACCCAGACACATACATTCATACTTACACACGTACACATTCATACATTTACATCTTACTCGGACAGGCGTACACATATACTCACACATTTACACGCATGCACCCTCACATACATTTACATACTTGCGAGCATACACATACACATACATTTACACTTATACACGTACATACTCACACATATCCAAATACATACATATACGCATACCCATACACACATACATATTTATAAGCAAACTTACATGCATAGACGTATACACACATACATATACCTGCTTACAGGCATACACACTCACGTATACACACATGTGCGCATTTTAATCGTCTGACCTCACTCCTGGGGCTTAACCTTGACTGACCTCCGCCTTGATCAGATCCCTCACGCGACGTGTAATCCCGGTCATTCCGCGATGGCCAATCAGCACCCCCCCCCCCCTTCTTCGGCTTTTAATTTGCTCACGGCTCATTTCGGTTATTTGGACCGGTTGACCTTTGACCTTGCCTACCAGTTCGCCCACGTGATGGAAAGGAGAGATGACGATTTGTAAAGAGCTACGGCTTCGTTATCATTGTTGCCGTCGCCGATTCATTCAGATGCCATACATCCGACGTCATGATTGTATTTTTTATGGCTAATCCCACGGATCTAGGTGCAAGGGGCGCCGGGTAAGTCACCTGAAAAGGCTGTAAACGTGAAGCCAGACCAAGCCAAGTTTCATTCATTACGAACTCTTGTTCTTGTAATGTGATCCGACACGAGAGGAGGAGAGAATGGCAGAAAATAGAAAGAGGTTTATTGCTTAGGAATACCATTGCATACAAATTAATGTACACAAGCTCATATAAAAAAAAAAATGTGTACAAAGAAGGAATGAAACCATCACAAGAAAAAAAATCAAACAATCACACAAAAAAAGGAATATTTAAATATTTGTACACACCTTCACCAAAACAAATTCCTAGCACGTGGTCGTATAAACAATCGATCGACAACCATCGAATTGGGTATATTGTATTATAACCACCAGCCATTATGAACGCCTGCCAACGACTTCTATTTTTGTTGTTCATTAATTTGTCATTAAATTTGGATTAATTGGGTAATTAGGTATGCATGAGTGCGGTGATGTAGAGTAACGCGGCGAGCGAGGCGGGCCGAAACGTCACACTTTTAAAGGCGCCGAAGGGCCAGAGTGCGCGCGTGTGCTTGCGAATCAATACTCGTTTGTCCGGAAAACTGCTGTGAGCTGATCATGTGGTGCTTGTTTGCTCTTTGGCCTCGGGGGAGAAGGAGCTCGAGCTGCACGGCTGTTCGTCTCGCTGTCCCTCTCCGCCGCTCAGTCTCAGTCGCTTGTCTTTGTCTCTCTTTTCTCTCGATTTTCTTTCTTTTCTCTCTTTCTTTATTTCTCTTTCTTTGTATCTCTCTCTCTTTGTATCTCTCTCTTTCTTTGTATTCCTCTTCTTGTATCCATCCATCTACTATCCATATCTCTCTCTCTCCCTCCCACCCGTTCTGGCTCTCCTCCTCCTTTCTCTTCCTCCATTCTTCCTTCCGCTTAGCGATGATCGTCTCTCACGAACACGCCAAGCGCCTCGTCCGTGGCTATGGGCGGATGTCAGGGCCGCCGACGCCGAGGGGCCAGCGGAGACTGCAGGGCTCCACCCACCGTCTGTCCCACGCCGGCTTTGTGCCACCCACTCTCCTGGCGGGGGGCGTGACGTGCTACTTGCTCTCGCTCTCGCTCTCGCTCGCTCGCTCTCTCTCTCTCTCTCTCTCTCTCTCTCTCTCTCTCTCTCTCTCTCTCTCTCTCTCTCTCTCTCTCTCTCTCTCTCTCTCTCTCTCTCTCTCTCCCCCTCCCTCCTCTCCCTCCCTCCCTCCCTCTCTCTCCCTCTCTCCCTCTCTCTCTCCCTCCCTCCCTCCTCCTCTCTCTCTCCCTCCCTCCCTCCCTCTCCCCCTCTCGCTCTCCCTATCCCATCTTCCCACTCACCTGCTGCTCTCCCCGTGCTTCTACGTGCTTTTTTTTTTTTATCTCATTTGAAGTGGTACAATGATGTATAGCTTTTAGTTCATCCATATTTTGATTCCCATCTTGTGGAAGAACAAAAATGAAGTTCATCTGCAATAGCAGACAGCGATACTCCCAGAGGTACAGTATATATTGCCTCGTCTTTGCTTGTCCAAATTTGTCCTCCCTCTCTCTCTCTCTCTCTCTCTCTCTCTCTCTCTCTCTCTCTCTCTCTCTCTCTCTCTCTCTCTCTCTCTCTCTCTCTCTCTCTCTCTCTCTCTCTCTCTTCTCTCTCTCCTCGCTTTCACTCCCTCCCTCTCTCGATTTCACTCCCTCTGCATCTCTCCATACTTTTCCCTATCCTTCTTTCATTCTACCCCTTCTTTTTCATTCCATTCCCCATCACCCTCTCCATCCTTCCTTCCTGTACGCTGCAATCGCTTAATAGAACACTGAGACCCATGTTCACGAAGGCCATTACGTGATAACTTGAGATTCGTGAAGTTTCGGCGAGAGTTAAAAATTCCGAAACGTGCTCAGGGGGATCAAAACACACCCTCAAAAGTTACTGTCCTTTGCGATCATGCGTGAACATTGCGCAGAGACCCACAACCCTCGTTACACCCGCAGCATAGAGAGAAACTCCTGCTGGCGGTGCACCTGTCCCGGAAACGCACTGGCCGGGCGAGCGAAGGGCACGGCGCGGCGGTCAGCACGGCCGGTGTAGGCCGGTCAGAGGTCATTGGTTCATCCTTTTATTGTTCTGTTTGTACGACCCTCTTGCTAAGTCTGTTGTTTGTTTAATTTTTGGTCCGTCTACTGAGCTTTTGTGTGTATATTATTTTTTTGTGTAATTCTCTTCTTTTTTGTTCAAATCTCTCTCTCCTCTCTTCTTCTCTCTCTCTTCTCTCTCCTCTCTCTCTCTCTCTCTCTCTCTCTCTCTCTCTCTCTCTCTCTCTCTCTCTCTCTCTCCTCTCTCTCTCTCTCTCCCCTCTCTCTCTCTCTCTCTCTCTCTCTCTCTCTCTCTCTCTCTCTCTCTCTCTCTCTCTCTCTCTCTCTCTCTCTCTCTCTCTCATTCACGCTCTCTATCTATCTGTCTATCTATCTATCTATCTATCTATCTTTCTATCTACCTCCTACCTACCCCCTTCTCTCTCTACCCTACCTCATCCCTCTTCTTGTTCCCTCTCCTCCTCCTCCTCCTTTTCATTATCTTGTCTTTCCGACCTTTCCATCCCAATTTTCTTCCCATCCTCATCTACAACACAACTTTAATGAGTTCGTTAACGCAGAGGAACGCGATGGGGCTCTCGTTGACCCTCCAGGCTCGTGTTTATCTTTACGCTAAATAGGGTGGAGGTTTTTGTAAGCCTGAAGATGGTTTATTGCCGTCTAGTTCGCGAGTCTTTTTTTTATACTTAATTGGTGTATTCTTGTCATTTTTTTATTTATTGATTGCTGCATTCCCTTTGTTAGAAATGATGATGATAATAACGGTGATAATAATGATGATTGTGAGGATTACGGTGACGACGACGACGAGGAGGAGGATGGTGGTGGTGATAATGATAACGATAACGATAGCATGCTCCCTACCGATCTTCCTGAGTTAACCTGCCTTACATTGATTGTTCTCCTGCAGCTCCCCTCTCCCCGTTATCATCTCCTCTTCCTCCTCCCTCCTCTCTCTTTACTGTCCCCTCTCGCCTGTATCCTCTGCTCTCTTCTCCCTTCTCTCTTCTCTCCTCCCTCTCTCTTCTCTCCTTCCTCTCTCTTCTCTCCTTCCTCTCTCTTCTCTCCTTCCTCTCTCTTTACTGTTTCCTCTCTCCTGTATCCTCTCCTCTCTCTTCTCTCTTCTCTCCTTTCTCTCTTCTCTCCTCCCTCCCTCCTCTCTTGTATCCTCTCCTCTTGTGTCCTGTATCCTCTCCTCTCTCTTCTCTCTCTGCTTGATCGTTATGCCCTTCTTCCAAAGACCTTCTCTTTATTTTCTCCCCATTCTCTTTCTCATGGTGTCCGTTGCCTTTATTTAAGAATTGTGCTTCTCTCCACATGCCTTGATATTTCCGTCGAGGCTCTTTGTTCAGCCAAACTATCTTCATCTCTACTCGTGTCACTCATATTACGAATTTCACTCATTTTACTTTTACTCGCCACGTTTATTTCACTCACTTTACTCATGTCAGTGATTCTTTACATCTCATTAATTTTTTCTCGTATCCTACTTATTTCAGTCATCATCCTCATTTTCTATTCCTTTTTTTTCCTCTGTGTCTATTTCCTTTATCTCTTTCCATTCCTCTCTTTGTGTATTTCCTTTATTTCTTTTCATTCCGCCCTTTACTTATTTCCACCTTCCCCTTGCCATCAGTCTCCTTGGCACACTCGTTAAGTTTCTCTCTCTCTCTCTCTCTCTCTCTCTCTCTCTCTCTCTCTCTCTCTCTCTCTCTCTCTCTCTCTCTCTCTCTCTCTCTCTCTCTCTCTCTCTCTCTCTCTCTCCTAATCTTCTTGACCTTCCTTCCTTGTCTTCCCTCTCTTCTCAGTTTTCCGCTCTCCTGCACCCTTTTCATTTTTTTTCTTCTGCTTCTTCCTTTCCATGTGTCCTCCTTACTCCTCGTCTTCCTCGCCTTGGTTTTCCTTTTTCCATTTGTCTCTCTCTTCTTCTCTTTCTCTTACTTCATCTTCTCTTCCTTTCCTTCTCCCTTCATCTTCCTCATCCTCTTCTTCTCCCCTCTTCCTGAACAGCGCCCGTTCCTCTTCCCGCTCATCCTCCTATTAGTTAAAATTCGGGCATTCTCTCGCCGCCATGCATAAATTTGTCACTCTCCTGCTTTATGCGCGGGCGACTTCATGCATTTTGTAAAGTTCCCTTGCATGGCGGGGCACTTTTCTCGTTTTCTTTGGGCGGGAGAGCGAATTATCTGTCTTTCCCTTTCTCTCTTTCTTTCTTTCTTTCCTTTCTTCTTCCTTTGTCTTTGTTTTCATTTTCGCTCTTCCTTGCTCTATCCTTTCTTTCGCTCTCTCCCCCACCTCTCTCTCTCTCTCTCTCTCTCTCTCTCTCTCTCTCACTCTCTCTCTCTCTCTCTCTCTCTCTCTCTCTCTCTCTCTCTCTCTCTCTGTATGTATGTATATCTTCTCTCCTCTCCTCTCCTTCCCTCTCCTCTCTCTCTCTCTTCTTCCGTCTCTGTTCCGTAATGTGCACATGTGCGCTTGGCATTTGTTCCGTAGTAACTCCCCTCGTAACAGCCGCTCGACGCGCGATCCAGTTATTAACAGTCATAAAGGGAATTTAGCGATGCTTGGAGTTCAGGAAGTACACTGCATGCAGCGGGGTGGGTGGGGATTGGGATGAGGGCGGGGAGGGGGATAGAGGGGGAGGAAGAAGCGGGTGGGGGATGGGGATTGGTAGAGGGGGAGGATTCTCAGACGACCGCATAATGATGCATGGCGGCAGAGGCAGCGCCATTGGCGGGGAATTAAACAAACAGTCGAGGGGTCGGCAGGGGAGGGTCGCGGCCGCCAATTCGAATCGAGATCCAAAAGTTTTGTATGTGTTGTACATGTTAGAGGAGGTTGCAGAGTCCTCTAAGAGGAGGTAGGATTGTTTATTTATTTGTTTGCTTCGTTTTTGTATCGTTTTTAATGTGCCTGCGTCTGTGTATATGAATTTGTATTATGCACTTTCCATTTCCGCATTTGATTATAGCAATCAAAATATAGATTGACTATTATTTGTGCAACACAAACAAGTATTACAAAACGGGTTGTTTTGTTTGATTGGTTGATTTCATAATTTTTTTTTTGTATGACCGTTTTTTTATTATTCTTTAGTGATTCTCAAAGTGGGGGCAGTTCGGGGGGAGGGGGCAGGAAGCACTTCCTAAGAGTAGTAGTTATTTGGAGTAAATTGATAGATGATGATTATGAATAAGTGACGCAAATAACTAACAACACTGCCTAACCAGTTTCGGAGAAGGTGCATTTCTTAGTCTTATGAATGAAACACTCGGCAGTTACTTTCGTGTGCCTGGAAGGCGAGAAAAGGGTGTTCGGGTAACTTTGGCCATTTCTAATTGATGAAAAAAATGGTTCAAGGACAATGACAGCAGCAAAACAGCAACGTTTATTTTAAAGTAATTACCAGAGAAATTAAAAGTTAATTGCAAAGGAGCATGATTTGATTATTTCTTTGTCAAAAAAATCTTTATTTCTTGAGTAAACTTAATGCCCTTTATTCCTTTTATTTTTCTGTTGTCTCTTTCATGCATCGTCATTTTATCATTAATAACAAGAGAGAGATTAAAGCAGATTATGTTGCCTTTGTCCGTATTGATTTATAATAATTATTACTGTATAGTTTTACGAATATCGGTGAGTGTGCAGGAAGGTCTCCCCTCTCTCTGCTTCCCCTTACTTCCCCTTTGTATTATTTTCTCTCTCTTTTTCCATTTTTACTCTATAGTTTTTGTTCCTTTTCGCTTTCTTTTTTCTTTCTCTATTTCGTTTTCTCCTTTCCTTTTTCTTTTCCTTACCATTTCAGTTTCTTTTTCTATTCCCCATTCTCTCTCTCTCTCTCTCTCTCTCTCTCTCTCTCTCTCTCTCTCTCTCTCTCTCTCTCTCTCTCTCTCTCTCTCTCTCTCTCTCTCTCTCTCTCTCTCTCTCTCTCTCTCTTTCTCTTTCTAGTCCTCCTCCTTTCCCTCATCCCTCTTCTCTCTCTCCCTTCCTCTTTCGTCCCCCTCATCTCCCTCCTCTCCCGGCAAAAGAAGATAAAGCTTGGGGTCAGTGCGAACTCAAAAGAGAGATTACGGGGGCAGGCGGGACAAGGGGGTCGATATGGGGGACACTTATTATTACATTAGTGCGTAGTCTTGACCCGGTGGGAGCAGGGAAATGATCTGAGAAGAGGGAGACGGGGGAGAGGAAGAGGGGAGACGGGAGAGAAAAATAGGGGGGGGAGGGAATGGAGGAGAGAGAGGGGAATGGGGAGAGGGGGGAGGGGGTTCGGGCAGGAGCCGGAGAGTGGGAGGAGGAGGCCAAAGTCGCAGGAAGTTGGGCGGTTAATCGTGTCGAGATTATCGCTCGGATGACCACGTGTCCCGCACATTATAACTTGTGCTTCATTTGTTTGCTTAATGGTTTACTTGTGTATTTTATTTATAGTGATTGGCGTGAGGTTGCGGCAGTGCGGCGTTACGTCATTTCATCACAGGGTTTACGAGGCCCCTGTGAGGTGTGCGTGTTCTGGGAATAGCGGGGAGGGGGGTGATGTAGGGGACGGAGAGAGATGATTATACGAGTAATAAGATAAAGGTAATAGGAAGGAAGAAACGAAGAAGGGCTGTAGTGATAGAGAGGCGTAGAAAGAAAGAAGAATTGTGGAGAAGGTTGAAATGAGAATGAATACAGAAATGTAATTGGCGCGTTTCAATTAAATTTCGGTAAGAATTACACCCACATGTAACTCTGATGAAGATTTAATCTATAGCCATTTATTACGTCCCTTACGTAATGGAGTTATTCATTCTCAGTTATACCTTTTCCCACGTTTGTCGCACAGAACTTTTCAAGAAGGAACTGATAAGAGTTGGAATGACTGAGAAATTAATGAAGAAGAGGGGGAAGGTAAAGAGAAAGAAGACACGGAAGGCAGAAAAAAAGGTCAGTTCATTGTTTTCCGTCATGGTTGCGAATCCGTTGCCTAGTTACGGATGCAGCGGAGGCGAGCGAAGGAAATTCACACGGGAGGATCCTCAGAAGCAAAGCACGAGACTGACCCGCGGCTTTTCCCTCTCGTTTCCAGGTTACGATGCCGGGGCCGACGGGGCGACGCTGCGGGCGCCGGACACGCCCAACCAGGGGGTAAGTCGCGTCTGCTTGGTCTTCCTTGGGCTTCCCCTTGGGCGCTCCCCTTGGGCGCTCCCCTTGGGCGCTCCCCTTGGATTTCCTTTGCCTACCCTTAGCCTTCCCTTGGTTTCTCTTTAGCCTCCCCATGGTCTCCCCTTAGCTTCCCTTTAGCTTCCCCTTGGATTTACCTCGCCTCTTAATCTCCCCTTAGCTTTCCTTTAGCTTCCCCTTGGATTTACCTCACCTCCTAATCTCCCTTAGCTTTCCTTTAGCTCCCCTTGGATTTACTCGCCTCTTAATCTCCCTATTCCTAGCTTCCTTTAGTCTCCCTTGATTTACCTCACCTTAATCTCCCCTTGCTTTCCTTAGCTTCACCTTGATTAACCTCCCTATCTCCCCTTAGTTTCCCTTACTTCCTGGTTACTCGCCTCTTATCTCCCCTTCTTCTTAGCTCCCCTGGATTTACCCACTCCTAATCCCCATTAGTTTCCTTTAGCCTTCCCTTGGATTTACTCCCTTAATCTCCCCTTAGTTTCCCTTTAGCTTCCCCTTGATTTACTCCCTCTAATCTCCCCTTAGCTTTCCCTTTAGCTTCCCCTTGATTTACCTCGCCTCCTAATCTCCCTACTTTCCTTTACTTCCCCTTGGAGTTACCT
>NC_051399.1:34866582-34894082 GCF_015228065.2 Penaeus monodon
AAAGTTCTTATAAAAGTACCAAATACATAAAGGGATATCACCTACTGCTCACCCTAGTCACTGCTACATGGGAAACATAAATCATATTATAGATTTGTAGATTGTCTTGAAAGAGATTTATAAGAAATTTCTCTTGATCCATGCTTTTTTTATTATCAGTCATTCTATATTTAGGTGCCTTGACATTTATTGACTTAGAAGCCAATATCAGCTCTTATAAGACCCTTTGGCAGCTAAGAGTAAAATGCTGGGTAATGCTTGTACTTGATCCCACATTTTTGTCCTGATGCCACCTGTTCCATCCTAAAACCCTTCCCTAAACCTGCAGACCTTACCCTTCCCTCTCCTAAACCCCACAGACCTGGATGATGCAAGCCACACAGATGAGAATGAACATCACCGTGAGTCAGGGCATTTTTCTGGAGCCGATGCCATGTCAGGAACAGAGTCAGAGTCCGAGGACGGCTCCCACAAGGGCGACGAGGAGCAGAGGGAAGACGAGGAGTATGACAGGGAGGATGAGATGACTCCAACTGAATCTGCTTACGTGCCTAATTTTGAAGGGGAAATGGGAGAGGTGAGCATGATGTGCCTCACTTTTCAACAGGAAGTCTTGAATGTGCATTTGTTTTATGTGTACATGTGTGTGTGTGTGTGTGTGTGTGTGTGTGTGTGTGTGTGTGTGTGTGTGTGTGTGTGTGTTTTTACTTGGTTGTTTTTCGGTGGTGGTGTAGCATGTATGCATTTTTTATACATGTATGTATTTGTACATGTCTGCCTATGTAATTTTGTATCTACATCTTCCTGTTTTATTTTTTCTTACATATAAACAAGATGCAGATGTGCATTGACTTAATCCCAAGCTTTCTGTCCAAATCAGATCTCATATAACGTGAAGTGCTTACAAATTTTTTGTAGGTGGGTAAGAGCAAGTTTGCTATGGCCATGGTAAAGCTTACTGTAGTGCATTTCTTTAAGGGCATATCAGCTTTTCAAGAATATCATTAAGAACAAAGTATTTTTCTCATGTTTGAAATACTTTGTCATGTCTACATGGTGTGCATAAGGTTGAGAAAAAAGTGTTCTATTTTTTTAACACTTTATCAGTTTTACAGTTAATATTTTTCACCTGAAACTTAAGTTTCAGAGTAGTTTTTAGGTAATAATTTTGTACAACTATACTACTACTATTTACAATGTATAAGTGAGATTTTTTTTGTGCTCTTAGAATATATATATTTTTTTTTCTGAATAGACTTTGAGTCTGTATTTACTTCTCAAGTTTCTCTGATTTTTAAATTGTTGAGTTGCATGCTGGTATCAGGCAAAAACCAAGGACCACACTGTTGAAGACAAATCTTTTATTGAGCAAATTTGCTTTAGCCATCCCCCCCCTCCCCCATGATTTAAAGTTGTAATAAGCTCATGAAGGAGACGTTGGGCCATATATGGAAATACTGTATGCTGACCTATCTCTTTACCATGCCAAACATAATGATAGGAGGAGACATTCTTTCACTTTAGTTCTGCTTTAGTTGTGTATTGTTGGGCAATATAGGTAGAATATGACCATAAATTTTGTACTGCAATTTTAAGAATAAAAAAAAAGTTTATTATTATTCTGGGTATGAAACTTCTATTTTAGAAATAAATAGTTTCATTCTGTTTAGATCTCATAAACTTTTGACATTAAAGAATCCTACTTACAGAAAGAAGCAAATTCTAAGGTTGAAGTTCATGTTCTTTCTTTCCATTATTCAAATTTGCCTTATTTGTCAATTCTAGAAGTTGCATGACATTGGATTGGTAAATCTGTCACCTATTCCTTCTTCCTCTCTATAAGGACTCCCAAATTCTTAGTTCTTTTTCTTTCTTATCTCCATTCTTTTCAGGCGTCCAAGTCATTTTCCTGGGATTCTCCTGTACTTAACATTTTCATCTCTATAGCCTCTCTGTCTGTTAGAAATAGAAGGGAATCCTCCCATTGTGTAGGTAGCTTGTTACACTGCCTTTTTTGCCTTATACTTACATAAGGAAAGTAGAATATGATCACAAATTAAATAACCATATTTGATATTGAAATAATATTGCTAACCCAAAGAATGGACATTTTAGATCAAGAAGGTACTCTCATTTTCTTAAAGTTGGGATGCTTAATCAATCAAACAGTTTGAAATATTTATATTCCTCTAGGGTCTTAAATGTTTTTCTTTAAAATGACCATTCAGGCAAGAAACTGTGGTGACATTTGAGGTTTTTTATGTAGCTATATTTTTGTGGTATTTAACTATATTTATGTGTTTCTAATCATTTTTTATTATTGATTATATTAAATTGAATGCTAAGCTATTTAACTGCCTGAAGTTGAATAATTGTAGTCATTGATACTGTTGATCAGAGTGCGTTTCTTGACCATTAGGTGGAAATTTTATTGATTACTGAAAAAAATATATTTCCTTTTTAGTTTTTATATTTTTATAAATCTTTATTTTATTTTTGTTTCATAATTTTCTGTTACTAGGCATGATGAAAAGTAAATCCATATATTGGTTAATGATACCTGCATGTAATAACTCAAATAACTAAGCTTAGGACAGTGGGATTGTAAGTACAATGTGCACTTTTATACCTGTGAGCAGGGAAATAAGAAATCTGGCTAAAGCAGATTTGTATATTCTCTGAAGCATCTTATTATAGCCAATGATACCAGCTTCCTGCTCATTAGTTTCATGTACCTGATTTGTCATAGAATACATACAACATAACTCTTCAAAGTCATGATTTTTTTTTCCCCATTTTACTGCAAAAATAATGCAAGTATTAGAGTAAGTACACAAAAATAGTAATGAGCTTAGTGAGAAAACACACTTGAAAATTCACATTACATTCTTTTAAGTCTACTTTATGTAGATGAAGTGAATTGATAGTGAGAATAAATATGTTTGTATTACACTATATGTATTAGGTTGACTCAGTCATTCACAAGTACTTCACAATATGTCATGGACATACTAACTCTGGAATATTAATTTCAGGCTGGAGAACAAGTAGAGGAGTTGGAGGAAGAAAACAAATCCCTCATTTGGTTCTTGCTGAAGCAAGTTCGGCCTGGGATGGATCTCTCCAAAGTGGTGCTGCCAACTTTCATCCTGGAGCCAAGATCCTTCTTAGATAAACTCTCAGACTATTACTATCATGCAGATCTCATTCCCAAGTTAGTATAGGTCAATTAGTGAGATGTGTGTTTTCTGATCAAGCTTTTTTATTTCCTGAGTTCCAGGTTGATTTTGAAAGAGCTGAGATTCACTTAATCAGATTTATCTTAAATGCCTTGTCTTCATCAGATCAACTTTCTTCATTCAGAAGTACTATTAAAAGTCATAAATTTTCTGTTAAACATCATTGGTACATTTTTTTAACAATTGCAATATATCTGAACAGAGCAGTACAAGAGGATGACCCCTTTACACGAATGAAAGAGGTTGTCAGATGGTACCTCTCAGGATTTTACAAGAAACCAAAGGGGCTCAAGAAGCCTTACAACCCTATTCTTGGAGAAACGTTCCGATGTTATTGGAGACACCCTAATGGTTCACGAACTTTCTATGTTGCTGAGCAGGTTGGAGCATTTTCTTTATATTTTTCTGTATTTCAGATATTCTCCTATTCATGTACTGTTCATATTCTTGGATTCTGTATTAAGTTTACATTTATATCAATGTTTATTTTTTTATGACTTATGTAAAAATGTATCAATTTGGTATTAATGTGTTACAGGTATCCCACCATCCTCCAGTATCAGCTGTCTATGTAACTAATAGACAAGAGGGATTCTCTGTCACTGCAACTGTTTTAGCCAAATCAAAATTCTATGGTAGGCTTGATGATTATTATTACTGTTTTATAGATATTGTATTTGAATACAATGTTCTCATAGCTTGATTAAATTGATACATGTTCATGTTGCCTTCAAGTATATATTTGCTTTCATTTTGAGATAAGTCACACAACAAATTGAATATTGGTTGGTATTTTTAGATGAAGAAAGACTGTAATGTAAATATTGAAAAGAATTTCAATCATTGATGTCAGGAGAGCATCTATACATGCCTTGTCCATTGTGAGTTTAGCTTAACAACTTTTCTTACACATAAATGGCTCGAGAAGTGCATGGTCATCAAGAAGTTACTAGGCCTCACCTGTTTACTTCATTCCTATAAGTTTTTGGAAAGTATTTTTTTATTACAATTATTTGTTATTGATAAGAAAAAATGATAAGAATGATGATGATGATGAAAATAATAATAATGATAGTGTAATGATACTGAAAATGATAATGACAGTGATGATTAGTATTAATAATAATAATAATAATAATAATAATAATATGATAAGTACAATAAAAAGATAATGGTAATGATCATGATAATGATAATAATAATAATGATAATAATAGTAACAACAACAACAACAACAACAACAATAATAATAATAATGATAATAATGAATATTATTCAAAAAATCATGGTACTAATAATAATGATAATGATGATCATGATGATAATAATAAAAAAAAAATAATGATGATGATAATAATAGTAATAATAATAATGATGTTAATAATAATAATAATGGTAATAATAATAATAATAATAGGGTAATGATAATGATAGTAATAATAATTGTAATGATAATAATAGTAGTAATTAATGATTATGATAATAATAATAATAATAATAATACTACTAATAATAATGATCATAATGATAACAATAAAAACAAGATTAGTAATAATGGTGATAGAAATAACAATGATAATAATGTGAATGGCAGTATTAATATTATTGCAAATGAAAGCCTTTTTCTTGAAAATTCAAGAAACAGGATAAACCTACTGTTTGACAGTGAGAAAACAAAACTACAGTGGACAATGCATGTACTCAGTGCAATGGGTTAATAATCTTACCTCAAACAGATACAAGCTTTGTAACTGCATATAAAACTTCATGTGTGTTCACACTAACTGCATCATAATATTGTTATAGGTAATTCCACATCTGCCATATTGGATGGTAATGTGCTTTTGACTCTCCTACCTCGTGGAGAGGATTACGTCATGAACATGCCATATGCGCACTGCAAAGGAATTCTTATGGGAACTCTAACCATGGAGCTAGGAGGAAAAGTCACCATAGAGTGTGAAAAGACTGGCTACAGAACAGAGTTAGAATTTAAATTACGGGTAAGATTTTGTCATATCATGAAAGATTTTTCTTCCCTGTCTAGGTCTTCTGTCTCTTACAGTTATGTAGAGGATTAAGTGTTTATATGTCCCAGAAAGAGACTTTTAGTTTTTCTATAATTTATTAGCAAGCTCTTCATATGAATTACATTCAGTCAGTTATAGGAGTGAAGATCTGAGCTCCTGCACTCCTTGTAACTTTAAAAGTAAATGGTAGTATAAGAGACATCATACAAAAATATTTTTTGCATTGTGCAAATCTACTGTAATGAGCAAGTGAAGATCATATAGATTGTCTCTGGGCCTCACATAACCTTTGTATGATTATCTTTGATAATTTTATTATAAGCAAGAATGTTATTGACTATTATGAAGAGGCAAACCAGGAAGGCTTAACATTATTAACATCAAAATAATGACTTTTTTCACTTTTTTTTACTTCCAGCCTTTCCTTAGTGGTTATGAAGCAAACAACATGGTGAGCGGCAAAATAAAGTTGGGCAAGGACACATTAGCAACTCTGGAAGGATACTGGGATGGCAAAATTTCCTTCACTGACAAACGTAAAGGGGTACGTAATAATGCTGACAGACTCATTGTTTGCTCAAAGTTCAGATATTACTTAGTAGTTTTGAAGGAGATTTATGTGTTTTACTAGACGTAAAATTTGTAATCCCTGTTCTTGATATGAGTGTTTATTTGAACCGAACCTTACCTTTGTTAGATATTCTGCATGTGTCTAGATAGTGTCTTTATGGTATACTATGTGGGTGCAAGATCATAGCTTTCATATAAGTAGAATTTCAGAGATGTATTTTGTGATGTCTGGATTATTATCCTTTCCCAGAACAACAGGTTTGATTGAGAAGTAAATAATATGAACGAAATCAACATTAGAGCATCAACTGTTTTTTCTTTCTTTCATAAGTTATGCATTTATTTATTATATTTGGTAACACTTGTTAGTCCTGTATTTAAAAAATCTTACATATCCATATTTACCCACATAAATACATGCAAATATCCATGCACACATATACATACCTTTATCCCCACGCATCCACACCAACCCACCCACCCATATACAGAAAGTAGTTGTAAATGCAGTAGTTTACTTCAGCATACATTATTATTTAGTATCAAGCAAAAGAAGATGGCTAATTTAGAATTCCGAAGGATTCTAAAATTTTTTTACAGTAAGTTGTTGACTGTTCCTTGAATTTTAATGCTGCAGGACAAAGGACAGACGCAAAGGAGTACGTACATGGTGGGATATCATTTGTTACACAATCAGCTTATTATTTACCTTTTAGCTATAATCTATAAATAGATGACTTGAACACATTTTATGACTGGTCATTCTGTCTGTCATGAATGACTTATATCATGACGCTGAGTAAATTTTGCCAGCCTTCATTGATTCGCCTTCTTTCATCTGGCTCGAACAGTTGACGCTCTACTGTATCTGTGGGATAAGTGGTACAGACCAAGCAATTGATGATCAGCAAGTTGACAAGTATATAAATGCTGTGAAACCTCATTAATTATAGTCTTTGTTTTGGTTGTCTACATGCTGCGATTTTGAAATCAAGGTTAGGAATATATAAAAGTTAAATAACTATGATATTGCTAATATTTGCATGTTGAAAGTATTTGCTGTACACAGCATTCTTGTGACCCTTATTAGATAAATTGTAGTATGTTCCTGTTTGTGTTCCCCCTTTTGTTTCCCATACTTCATAGTATTAAAAGTAAATATACATCAAAGATATATGCTGTTCATATCCACCTCCAGCCAATATGCTCTTTATCCATCACATATATTGCAAAGTTACCTTGTTTTGGGGAGTTGAAAATTGTTTGCTTGATAATTGATTTTGATGGGAGTGTGTCCATAGGGTTTCAGTGTAGAATATTAGTGAGGTTTCATGGCAATATAGTTTTTATAATTCCATTTTGAGACTCATGAAGTAGATTCACTTTAAAAAAGTAGTGCATTTAAGTCTGAGCAACATAATGAAATTTTTTTCTGATAGAACTTAGATAAAAAAAAAATGGCTAGTTACCCAGTGTATATTACATGGTACAAGCACCAGTAGACAGGCTTTTTTTATCTCATGTTTTGAGAATCAAGCATCTTCCTGAAATCTTTGTTTTATATTGTCACAGTGCTCAGTTAACAGTTGCAATTATTTTGTGCATTGTGTTGAAAGAGGGAGAAAGATCAACAAACACGCAGATGGACAGACCACAGAGACAGAGATGGACTGTCTGTGTATGGTTTTGTGTGTTAAAGAGTGTAAGGAAAAGTAGATAAGGTGTTCATGCATGTTGTTGCAAACAGCATTAAGCTTTGTGTTATTTGTGTGTGTTGTTGTGTTTTGTGTGCTTGTGGTTGAAATAGAGAAAGTAAAACAGCACTTGACAGAAAAGACAAGATGGACATTTGTGTTATTTTGTCGTTGTTTACAGAGTGTAAGGGGTATATAAGTGTTCAATTGCATGTGGGAATTGCACATGATGTAATTGATGTTGATTATAGGTGTGCTGTAGTGTGAGTTGATATGTTGTGTGTATGAATGCAAGAAAATAAGTAAAAGGTAGTGTAATGACTTTGCTGAAAATAAATTTAGGTAAAATAATTTTCTTGCTATTAGTAACATATGTCTTGCACATAGGGCTGCTGGGGGTTTATAACGTCGCAACCCCCTTGCTACTAGAATGTTTGCCACTATACGAAATATATTAGTTTTCAGTTGTCATTTTTTAAGTCTTACTTGCAAATTACTAAAGATAAGCTGAATATTTTAGTTTTATATCAGACTCCAGGAGAAAATATGTGAAAAAAAGCAGTGGGGAATTAACCTTTGCTGTAATTTTTTTGTTGAAAGGGTAAAATATGAAAGTGTAAAGACTGAAGTCAACTTTTGGTAAAAACTTGCTATGAAAAAAAACAAAACATGGCATTATAGAATACAGTTAGGCCCCGCAATGGTGCCATTTTGCGAAATTAATTAAAAGAAAAGAAATATGAAATCTAGATATCTCATCTGTGTCAGTCACCTTGTAAAGTGATCAATTAATAAAGAAATAAGTCATTGAGCTGAAAGTAGTGTTAGAAGGGAGATCTCAGTGGGAGTAGAAATACAAAGGACTGACAACTGAGGGTGGTTTTACTTTATTTCCCAGAGGAGTTACTAATATATAGAAATGAGGAAGGATAAGATTAAATGTGTTGAATATATTTTTTTCTCTTTTTTCTATATTTGTATATCTCTGTCACTCTCTCTTTTCTTCTTTCTCTCCTTCCTATCTTTGTTCTTGTTAACTCTATTTTTTCCTTCTTTATCTATAATTATGTCTTTAAATACCTTTGTTTTGCTCTCTTCTCTTTTTCTTTTCCTTTTATTTTGATCCAGCATTTAGCTGTACAAAATACAAATTTTCTTCAGTTCATTCATTCACCACTCACTCATGAAAGCTCTTGGATCTTCAACCAACAGGAAGAGGAAGTGTTATGGCATGCTACCCCGGAGGTGAAGATGCAGCGGCTCCAGCGATTTACGGTAGCCATGGACCAGCAGGGATCATTTGAGTCAGAAAAATTGTGGCAATTAGTTTCATTAGCCATCAAGAATGATGATCAGGTAGGAGAGTGGATATGTTGTGATGCAACCTTGTTCTTGTGTAATTAATAGGAAGTTACAGCATCAGTTGGCAGAATGCAAGAAAGCTGCAAAATAAGTAACACTATACCTCAGTATTTACATACACTGGAGTGACTTGTAGCACAAATTTTTTCTTTCCTTTCATCTCTTTTTCTCTTTCTGTGTCTGCTTTTCTCTGCTAATTGATTTTTATTTCAATTAGATATATGATGTACACAGTTGTCATTTCACTTTACAGGTTGCAGCTACAGAAGAGAAAACCATTTTGGAAGAAGCCCAGCGCAGTGAAGCAAGAGAAAGGAAAGCAAAATGTGAAGAGTGGGTTCCTAAGTATTTTACACAGGTAAGTCATTAGAATATGGAGAAGAAAAAAGTTGATAGTTAAAGGTAATTAGTAATATAACAGCTTTGCTCAGGTCTTCTAGTAGTAAAGTCTCCCAATTCTGGAAAATCTACAGGATACTCAGTTTCTCATTGTGCGTTTAAATCTTTCAACAGGAACCAGTGAGTGGAGTTTACGTTTACAAACACTCAGATCTTCGACCATGGGACCCAAGAACAGATCTCTTCCAGTATGAGTTCAATTATGTAATATCGACCAAGACGAGGCATAAAGCACCAATGATTAGGACAGCATCTATTGTCAGTGTGGATCCAAAGTGCGAGGTGGGTAATAAATTTCGCTTTTGAAACTGTGATGATTTTGAAAGTTTATGACATCTGGCAGTCAAGAAGTGGTATTTCAACAGTTTTCCTTAGGTTTGAAATATTGAGGGAACAAACTTATATGTCATATAATAGGGGCACTACAACATTAATACTATTATGAATAGTAATGTAGGTGCAGAAACATCTGCTTGTCATATATTGTTGTAATATAAAATTTCCGTAGGTTGTGCGCAAGGATGGAGTGCAGAGACTAAGAGGAGTGTTGGAACTAGCAGCAGCAGAGGAAACAAGTTCTGGTGATCATGATGACCTTCAGGATATGCCTGAGCGTCCTGCTAGCACAGCACCTCTGCCTGCTAAGAGACAGAGTCATTCATTATCACCCAGGTGTGTATTAAATTCATCCACTGCTGTATTGTGAATTCCAATTGCTTTGGTTATATTAAAATAGGTAATCCTTAAAAATTACAATATTTTTAGTGATCTAGCATAACCTTAGAAGATAAGAGAAATGAGATTTTCACAAATATATTATAGTGCATAATTGTACATTTGTTTTATTCCTGCAGCATCCTTGAAGCTCTCAATAAGATGTTGGTAACACAAGATAGTCTTGTAACCGAAATGAAGGGTTTACGCCAAGATGTTGATGGTCTGCATCGCCGCCTATCAGCCATGGACAGTCCCAAACATCGGGCTGCTTTGCGTGCTTCTACTTCTCAGGAATCCGCAAGTCCTCTATCCACTCAGTCTTGGGCCTCGATTCTCGTTGCTCTCATTTTTTACTCACTGATACAGTGGCTGGTGGAGAAGATACGCTCATAGCCACAGGTGCTGGGTAGACTGTTTACTCATCCAAATTGTTATAGTTTTATGTATGTGGAGTCTTTTATCATTAAAGTCTCCTGTATAGTATTAATTTCCCAAAGTTTTCATAAAAAGAAGTGGATTGAGGCAAAATTCTTTTTAGTGACAAATATAATGTATTTTAACATTTGTCAAAATATTTGACACTAGTATTTTCCCTCACAGGGAATGAGTTTTTTTACATGTAAAAAGGGAATAGAAAAAAGTAATTTTCTTGTACATTCAAACTCCAGACTGAATCCTTTTACTGTGATTAACATTCCATTCTCAGATGGTGTCTCTCTCTCTCTCTCTCTCTCTCTCTCTCTCTCTCTCTCTCTCTCTCTCTCTCTCTCTCTCTCTCTCTCTCTCTCTCTCTCTCTCTCTCTCTTTTCATGTACATGGCTGAAAAAGAGGGATTTATTGCTTTTTATGTTTTGTATTTTTCTTCTTTTTTCCATGCCACACAACACATTTCTTGTTGTTTGATCTGATAGAGGGGATCTTTTGTTAAATATTTTGCAGTTGCTGTATTGTTTTATGTAAATTATTTTTTGATTGTGCATTTTCATTCTCCTTTTTTTTATGCAGGGTTTATTGCAGAATATGACATACAGTAAAATATGCATTAGCATTTTATTATAATCTTAATGATTTGAACATGATGACCTTCATTAAACAGATCTAGATAAGCATAAGGGAATGTTTACCATAAAGAATTGGATTCATTTTGCTCCTATTATTCAGTTCATTTCTATGCCTGTTTATTCTGCCTTTAGTTCATGCTATGTCTGGGTGCATCACACAGAATCTCATATACTTATTATGCTGTTCACTATTACAGTCAGAGGAAGAAAAGTGCCACTGTGGGTAGCTCACCTGATCGTTTATACTGTACAAATGTTTGAAATGCAAGTAGTATTTATTTATTATTATCATTATTATTTTCATTTTCATGTTGGATACTAAAGCTCTTGTGTCTTTCCTCTTCTTTTTTTTTATAGTTTTTGTTTTTCTCTTTTCTCTTCTTGCCTAGTATTTTCTCTTCAACTGTTTCTCTCTTGCTCGTTATTATTAACATTAGTTTATAGAAAATCTTGTTATTTACTTATTTTCATGTTTTGGATTATTCATCATGTTAGATATCCTATTGTCACATGCATTGTATCATTCTGTCATCAAATGTGTTGTATTATAATGCTGTCTCTGTTTTTATCATAGATTGTGTATAATAGTTTATGATCTGGCTAATGGAGTCTCTTGAATACATGACCTGGAATGGATACTGTGCCTGTTATTCATTGGTTGAAGGTACATACAGTACAAGTTTCAGGCAAGTTGAGATCATGTCTTGAGCAATGCCATGGTCGAGTCTGCACTATAGAAGTCAAATGGGTACAAGGTTGACTCAGGTAGCATAAATTATTAGTAATGAATGTATGATATTTATCATTTCATTGACATAAAAATAGCATTATTTGGAGAAGTTCAGAGTATGATGATAGAATAATACAATATATGTGAAATTAGAACACATGATATGGTGGTAATCATGAAATATAACAGTTAGCAAATAACATGTACTGTATGTATATTCTCTCTCTCTCCATCCATCTCTTTCTCCCACCCTTAAGTTGTTCCTTTTTTAAGAATTAGTGTAAGATGTTATTTGAAAGTATTGCAGTGAGGTATGTTCCTCTTTGATGATTTGTGTCCTGTTCTCTTTTTTTTATAGATTTTCCTAAATTTGTATCTTTTACTGAAATATGCTCATTATTTTTTTTTTTTTTGTTTTTTTTAAATAATAATAATAATAATGGATGTAACAGATTGCGATGTTATGATAACACAAACAAGCACAGAAGCCGATGCATAGCAGTACATGCACATACACACACATGCACGTACACACACACACACACATGTAAACAAACACACACACACACACACACACACACACACACACACACACACACACACACACACACACACACAC
Organism: Penaeus monodon; assembly: GCF_015228065.2. Classification (NCBI taxonomy): domain Eukaryota; kingdom Metazoa; phylum Arthropoda; class Malacostraca; order Decapoda; family Penaeidae; genus Penaeus; species Penaeus monodon. The sequence continues at coordinate 34,879,004 of NC_051399.1, forward strand.
ACACACACACACACACACACACACACACACACCAAGGTAAAGAGTGTACATGCAAAATGTTGTAACAAATTTTCACGGTATATCCTCAAGGGAAACTATGAGAAATTAGGAAATATTGTTCTGAGGATTTAGAGGAAAGGATTCAAAATAAGGAGGTTACCACATTACTTGCAGTGTATTTTAAACTTGAACATTGATTAAAATAGTCTTACCCCAGTAAAGATATTTTGCTCAACAAATTTATAGATTCAAAAATTTTGTGCTGTACAGAGTGTGAAGATTGTGGTAAGGCAGCCCTTAATTAGATGATCAGTGGAGTATGTGCAGAGTTTAGGAAATACATGATTTATAAGCAGTAAACATCATAGAATCAAATTACAGTCATCAAAGAGCTAAGTGTGCACATCTTATGCTTATTCAGTTAAAAGCTTGTCTGCTAAACTTGATATTTCAGGGAAAGAACATTTAGCTGAGGATGTTTCTGAATTATTTCATATTTTTGTACTCTTTGTAATTACAAAATTTATATGGCTTCTTTGTCATGTAGAAAGCAAAAGAAATTAGGAAGGTAAGATACTAGAGACACAGAGATTAAGAAAAAAATATGACATTCAGACATATGGCTAACACTGCTGATGTAAATATTTCGGGATAATCAATTTTGAAATAGAAGATTTAGATGCGTGTTTGATAAAGTTGGAAATTTTAAGAAATGACTGATTTACAAAATGTTATGGCTTCACACTTCTAAAGTTTGCTCAGTGTGAGAGTAAAATTTAACTAATCCTGCAGCTGGTTGTAGTCTATTACTCCAGATCCCAAACTGGTTCTGGGAGTCTCACAGCCTTCCTTTCCTCAAAATCTCCATGTCTCCACCTAGTAGGCCTGTGCTAAACTGGCCATTACTTGGTGTGCTCTAGCTGGTGTTATAGACTTCAAGAATAGAACTCTTAAGGTTCTTACACTGGTTGTGGCATTTCTGTTTTCATGGGTTTTTGGGGGCTTTTCACACAAACTTGTTGATTATTAAATTTTTTTAGAAATAGGACCATTTTAATGAAACCAACTATAAGTGAATTCAATTAAATTATTTGAAAATCAAGATAGCTGGAGTATCTGTGATTTGTAGAGTAGTAGAGCCTTTAAGAAGATGACAGTTACAAAGAAAACAAAGGTACTAGATTGATTGTCACCAAAAAAAATATTTGTTTACTCATGATGTTTTCTTAAGTACACCTTTGCTTACAGAAATCTGTTGTTATATGATTTACATTACATTTATATTGTACAAAAAAAATAATTTTGGAAATGTCAGGCAAATCATAAATACATGGACATTTTCCCATACTGGCAGCTTTGTTATATATAAAATGTGCAGTCTTTACATAAGCCAAAACAGTTGTTTAAGGCCAGTGCACAATATAGTCTTAGCATAGCATGAAGTTGCCATATTATATATATCATGAGTGTTGGACACACAATAAGAAATACTGGCATTTACCTTTAGATTGACAGATTTATGATATGTAACTAGATTTTACTCTAAAGATGAACTATTTGATGTCTGGCACTATGTCAGTAAAAGGCAAATTAGGATTCCTTTAATACAATTGTAAAGAGAGCCTTACATAGACTTTGTAGACCTAAAAGCACAGAGCTGGTAATAGAGCAGTAGGTCGTATTAGATGCACCCTGAAACACATTTTTAAAGTGGTCAAGAATTCTGAAAGTTTGTCATTCATAACAATGCTTTTAGCTAATCGTATTTTGAAATTAGAGTAAAGCATGTTGTTCATGACAAGTGATCATAATTGTTGATCTCAAATTTTCTACAGAGATAAGTACACGACTGATTATGTATTTTTCTTTTCTTTTCTTTTCTTTTCTTTTTGAAAGTTTGATGTACATGATTGTTGTATGATTGTTGTTCATTCAGTATTCTCTATTTTTCTCTTACTAATTATTGAATTAGAGTAGGTTATTAATAGAATCATTTTCATCATATGATTTTATTTTAGAAATTTACACAAGTAGATAAACAAGTAGTTTTTCTTAGATTTTTTCCAGTAGATGCTTCAGCAAATTCTTTATTTCATATATCACTGTATACCCACCAAAGTAGTTGGAAGGAGGAATCTTTGTTATACTCTAACAGTATTTGGAATGAATGTAGATCTTGGGCAGCAATGCAGTCTAAAAGCTTGCCTCAAAAACGTGCTATTTCCATTTAAATATTTAAGATATTTATATTGTACTAGATGAATATTTAATGGAAATTTGTTTCACACACATAAAGCATATTTATATACATGCTCATGTAAATATATTGTTATCATGTTGTTCAGAATAACATTGTGCTCAAGTGCATAAAGAAAGGGTTTAGCATTATTTGTGGACAGATGTTTAATGTGTTTGTATATTGTAAGGGAGGCACTTCTTACTTGCAATGTGAGAGCATGTAAACAGAACAACAGAATGATCACTGTAAAGTTATATTTACAATGCAAATTGTATTTTCTTCAAAGTTTATTTTCTTTATAGGAAAATGAATAAAATGTATACATTTAGAATGCAGGATTCTTGAAACAGATTCAGTGTGATATTGTTTTTTGGAAACACCCATTTTAGTCTGCCATCTGGAATCTTCTGTGTGATATGTTAGCATTGTATATTCCTGGTTTATTACAGTGATGTATTGTTAATAATGTGGTTAGCTCATTTTCTTGTATCATGGAAAGTAAAATATTCAATATGTTATTTTACTCAGACTTGTTTGAACTGTATGTTACTATAGGATATACATTATATCCTTTCTGATATGCAGAATGATTCATAACATTAGCTTCCCAGAACACCAGGGTATGTGAAATCAGTTTTAGAAGTGCAGTGCACATTCCAGAGATAGTGTTTGAGATTTGTTTGATGTGAGGCAACATTTAGTGTGTGTGTAGTGTATAGAATGTATACATATAATACACAGAAGTACAGTAACAATACTTTCAGTCAACGTGAGAAGGCAAAAAATATATATTTACATATCTGTATATCATATAATGTATTGAATGAAGCATTAATTGTATTAGACTATCATTGGGTGATGCTGTTTTATTTTATCTTGTAAAATGCGAATGACTGTATTGTAAAAGGATATATTGTTTTTGTTTATCATGATGTTCATGGAATGATTACATCATTGAGTATAGATCAATTTGATTCAACTGTCTTGAATATGTATTCACAATGCAAATTTTAATGACCTCAGCTTAAAAACTTGCAGCTATTAATGTAACTTCATAACTCATTAATCTTGGTATTTTTCTCAGTGATGCTGATCATATAAGCCTCTTATGGTTCTTTTGATATGGGAATTTGGAAACATATTTAAGATATACAAGTAGAGAAGACCAGTGTCACATTCCATTTATATATTTGTGCTAACATGTCAGTTATCATTTCTCAAGAAGTGCTTTAAATACACAATTGCAATAAGGTATAGGTTGTCCTTTTTATTTATTTTACTTGTTTATTTAACTATCATTTACTCATTTCCCCAGTCCACACTAGTGTTCAGAACTTGAATCCTAACTTTAGGTGCTAACATACAAATACACTTGAGACCTTTATTGTTTTGTAGATGTCATCAAAGAATATATCCATTATACGTATGAACCTAGCTGTATACAGTATATACAAGTCTCATTGGTATGAGATTCTCTTACAGTTTCCATTTTCCTAATAGCAAAAAGTATGGATCAGTGTGTTGTGTTAATGTAATGATGGCTTCATTTTCCAGAGACCTGTACAACCACAGAAGTTGAATCAAAGTCTGTAATTAATGAAATGTTATGTGCTGCAGTCAGTTTACTTTAACTGTAAGCCAATTCAAGAATCCAGTCACATGAACATAAGAACTGTGTGCAGTAGTTTAAGATAATTAATTATCAGTTAACATTCCAAAGACCCAATTTCTTTTGCTGCCAGGATTTGTAAAGGTGTGCTTCAAAAAACAAGAGAGTGAAAATTGCATGCCTTGCAGCTATGAAATCATGCTGTCCATATATTGCATGAAAGCATGTATTCTATTCCTCTTGTAATATTCAGTAACAGTAATATCAAATATATTTAAAAATACAAGGTACAAAATCCTTTTTTTTTGTGAATTTCCATTTAATATATTGCAAAGAGGAAATGTAAGCATGTTCAAATTTTGAATTGTTTATCGTATGCTTGGAAAAAATGCTTCTACTTATGATATATATATATATATATGTATATATATATATATATATATATATATATATATATATATATATATATATATATATATATACATATATATATATATATATGCATATATGGATTTACATAAATACATATATGTATATGTACATATATTCATATATATGTATATTATACATATATATTTTTATATATTATGTATGTTTATATTTTACATATTATATGTATTATATATGTATGTGTGTGTGTGTGTGTATGTATATATATATACATACATATATATGTATATATATGTGTGTATTTATATATACACATTATATATAATGTATATATATATATATATATATATTATATATATATATTAATACATTAATAGTTTATATAATTTATATATATATATATATATTATATATATATATTATATATATTATATATATATATATTATTATATTATTATATATATTATATATATATTATATATATATATATTATATATATATATTATATAATATATTATTATTATATTATTATATTTATTATTTATCTATATATATTATATTATTTATATATATATATATATATATATCTATAATTAATACTATGAAGTTATTAGTTCTGTATGTTGATCATATACACAGTTTTATTATTAACTTTCTGACAAAAGCATACCATGAAGATTTTACTTATAATGTGTATTTATGTAATTGTGTATATATTTGTGTATGTGTATATATATATATGTACATATACATACATACATACAAAGTACAGTATTACAACTGTAATATATACTTTGGGGTATTCAGATTTTCTGAACTATAATTATCATTCAAATATCCTTTTGTAAGTATGATTATGTTGTGCCAAATATTAGTCAACAACAGGATATTTTAGTTGTATGAATTTTCCTGTCCAATTTTTGCAGTGTGGGTATATTAAGTAGTAAGTTATGAACTTTTTAAATGTGTATATGGTTTGATTTTTTTTTTTTTTTTTTTTTTTTTTTTTCCATATTAGGATATGTAAACAAACAAAAACACATGACACAACACAAAATTGTTAAATAGAAAAAATGATTCGTAAGTTAAGGTTGATGATTGATAGACTTTATCTGTTATTCCACCCTCTGTTTCATTTGTTCAAAGATATATTCTTTGTTCTATCTTGTACATTTATCCAATAAATTTCTGTACATAGATTTGGTACAGTATATGAGCTACAGTTGTTTGGTATTTATTAACCTGCATCATTTCCAGAAGTATCCACATACTTATATTATACCCATGCTTATTACCTGTGTGTACAACTCCCCTCCCACAAAAGGTTAAATATAACACAATACTTAATGAATAAATTATATTTGGATATTCTCACAGTTTTCAGAAGCCCTGTTTATTGCTTCATTTCAGTAACAAGACAAAAGAAAAAAGGTTTACAAGAGCAAATCCTTACCATAAGAAACCTGGTATATACATAAAGATTATTTTAGACCATTTCATGTTTCTAGATGCTTGCACCATCTAAATATTTACTTTGTGCAATAACTTTTAAAACTGAGTTTGCAACCTGTTACATATAGATATAAGGATTTGTTAAAGAGCTATACACAAATATTTAAAATAATTTTGAGGATTCCAAGTTGAGAATTATACATACATTTTTAATGCAAAAATTATTAGCTTGTTTAGCAGCCTTTCTTTAGTTAACAAAGAAAACACATACATTAACACAAATTGCAAAAGTAAAATGCAAAGTCAAAAACGAAAATGCAAGAAACAAAGAGTACAATAACAAAAAAAAAATCAGGGTAAAGCATTCACACAAAATGTTACACTGGACAAACTTGTTTTCTGCTAATTAGATGACTTTATCTTTAGCACCTTTCTCTGAATATAAAAACTATATCTGCAAGATATACTTTGACAAGTGCTATTTTAATCAAGGCTAGTTATTTTATTTATTTCTATTTTCTGGATAATATCTACCACAAAATTATTCGAGCATGGTGCTATAAACACATGGGGCTTAAGCCATGGAAGACCCATCACTAAAACATCTTATATTGAAAGAGCAATACAGACCTAGCCATAGGGATGTCTCTCAATTTCTTGAACTTCAAAAATACCTGAAGTTTGTATCCCAATTCAAAAAAAAAAAAAAAAAAAAAAAAAATTTGAGATATATGCAACAAAAAAATCAATACTTTGAGTATTCATTGCCAAATATATATTTTTCTTTCCATAAGAGAGGACTGATGTGACACCAGTCTTAGTCTACTTATCACAGTGAATGAAGTGTGAAAGCATGGAAATGTTATTATGCAAGAGGAATATCTTAAAGCTATAGAGAGGTACATACAGTACCAATTTAATATCAAAATATGGTCGGAGTGTAAGAACCCAGTTATTTTATTTCAACAGCAATGTTCTAATGTTTCCAATGTAACCTACATGTTTAACAAGGTAGCCCCTCTCATACTCTTGAACTTGAAATTACAGAATAATTAACCATACTTAAAAGAAATTCACTCCCCCAAAATTTTTTTTCCTTTTTGAGCTTGAAAATAATAACCGAAATTTTTAAGAGAGATTCACTGTTTGTTGTGGTTTCATTTCTTATGGATTGCAAACACCAGATAGACCATCCATCATAAAATATAATTGAAAGTTATTCACACACTGATAAGAATTAATGAACTACACAAGCAATTCTTCCCCCAAAAGTTTTTTCCTGTAAATATCTTGATATATTCAAGATCATTAACTTATAACTTTGCTGTATAAGCCTCTGTGTTCTAGTTCTAATGACATAATCTGAATATTACCTCGATGTCAATACTTTAAGTTCAATATTCAACATCTGTTCATGTTTGAAATAATAATTATCTTTCATTAACATTATCTATTAATCTGCATCAACCTAGAAAGCCCAAATCTTTCCAGCAGACCTTTTACAAAAAGCACTGGATTACAGAAAACCCCTTATCAGTTTCGGGACTCGACTGACAGTTTGTATCAAATAAAAATTTGGGAATTGACATTATAACTCATCTATAAATCATAAAATAAAACAAATTCTTTAAACTAATATCTCTCCTTTGTAGTACTATTGTAAAATATATGCATACATCTGGCACTGGCAATGGATAAGGTTTGCAAACCTTTACAAACCCATAGAAGTATAGTAGCATCTTTGTTCCTAGGTTTTCATAATGCAATATTTTGTACTACAGTACCAACCAATTGCTACTGATATGCAGCATATCCTATATATTTATATATATATATTTATATATATTATATAAAATTATTATATATATATATATATATATATAATATTTTATATATATATATATATAATATATATTTTATATATATTATAATTTATTATAATATAATAATTTATATTATATAATATTTTATATAATATATATATATATTTAATTTTTTAAAATATATATATATAATATATATATTTATATTATATATATATAAAAATTTTTAAATATATATATATATATAAATATATTATATATAAAAATAAAAATAATATAAATATATATATAATATATAAAATATAAAATATAAATATAAAAATATTATATAAATATAAAAATATATATATATATATAATATATTATATATATATAATATTATATATATATATATAAATATATATATATATATATATATTTTTTTATATTTATATATATATATTTTTTTATATTTATATATATATATTTTATATATATATTATATTATATTAAAACATTTTTATTTTATATAAAATATTATAATATATATATATATATATATATATATAATATTATATATTTTTTATATATATAATTTATTAATTTTTTTTTTTTTTTTTTTAATATAATAAAATATATTCTTAAAAATAATATATTTATATTTATATAATATTATTATATATTTATCTATTAAACAATTTTATATTTAATATATATATATTATATAATATATTATATATCTTATATATATTTTCATTTTTTTAATATTATATATATATATATATATATATATATAAAATTTTTAAAAATTATATATTTAAATTTATACATATAAAAATTTAAATATTAATATATAAATTTTAAAATATATTATACATTATATATAAATATATAATATATATATAATATAATTATATATTATTTTATTATATAATTATATTTTTTATTCTAAAATTTATATATACATTTTTATATTATATATATATATATATTATATATATATATATATATAAAAATTTTTTTTAATTTATATATATATAATTTTAAATTTATATATATATTATATATATATATATTTTATATATATATAAAATAAAAAAAAATTTATATATATAATTTTTTTATAAAAATAATATATATTTTAATTATATAATATTATATCTATATCTTTTTATTATATTTTATAAAACATTTTAATATTTATATAATAAAATACATTTATTTATATATTATATAATTTTTATTATATATTATATATATTCATATATATATATTATATATATTTTTTTTATATAATATATTTATATTAAAACATATAATAAAAATTTTTTAAATTATTATATATATAAAATATATAAAAATATATATATATATATATATATATATATTTTATTTATATTTATTTAATATTTTATTAATTTTATTATATTTAATTATATAATAATTTTTATTTTTATATTATATATATATATATATATATATATATAAAATATTATATATATATCATTTTATATATATATTATATATCAACATTTTATATATATATATATATATTATTTAATTTTTTATTTATATTTATATCAATTTTTATTTTAAAAAAAAAATTTTTTATATATATATATTTTTAAACATTTTTTATATTATATTTTACATTCACTTTTAAAATTAATATCTAATTTATTTATATATATATATTTTTATATTTTTATTATTATTATTTTTATTTTTTCATTTTTTATTTTTTTTTATATTATTTTTATTATTATTTATATATTATTTATATATAATAAAATATATTTCATGTTCTTGAAAATTTTTAAAACAGTTTTCCACACAGTTATACTTTTCCAAAAAGCAATGTTTAATTACTTCATTGCCACAGGAATACAGAACTTTAAAAAAGGTTCAGTAGACATCACATTTAATAAGAACAAATACAAAGAAAAAAAAACAACAGTGTTTTAATTAAAGCCTATTCCTCCTTGTCAAAGCCAGCATGCTTCCTTTTAATGCGGGGGGGGTAAGGACCATGCCCATCTTTTGAAATCATAAATAAACCCCACCCAAAATTCTGCTGTGGGAAAGAAACATAAAATTTTTGGAGCAACTCTTACCTGAAATGAAAAGATATTATTCAAATTACTCTTCAATTTTATGAACATTAATTTTATCACTTAGTAAACAAAATCTCTATTCAATTCATATTTCTGGAAACTAAAGCAAATGTTTCATTACTTTATAAAGGCAGTGTCATCAATGAACACAGGTGGAACATAAACCCATATATCCATTCATTCATTCATTCATTCATTCTCTCTCTATCTCTTAACCCATTCCTGACGGGTGGCATGTACCACATGCCATGGGATGGCGGGCTATCTGCCGGGGGCATGTATGTACATCCATGATTATTTTTTGTTACAATCATGGAAAATATCATTTTTTTCCACTGAAAATGTGATTAAATTTTTTTTTAAAAACTTTCTCATTTTTACTATGAAAAAAAAAATAATAAAATAAAAAAAAAAAAATAAAAAAAAAAAAATAAAAAAATAAAAAAATAAAATAAAATAAAATAAATAAAAAAATAAAATAAAATAAATGCAACAAACAACGATTCAAATCCATGATGCCGCAAACTGCTTATTCTATTCAGACATAGACTGAATAAAGATAAAATATGGAGTCTATATAAAACAAAAAAACTCTTCATCTCGTTTTCAGGGAAATTTGGCAAATACAGACTTTAGAAAATAATGAAAACTGAAAATTTGGTATTTGGCATGCGTGGTGGCGCATGCTAGGGCGACGATAACCCCCCCCAGCAGGGCCCGGGGCCACTAGAAAACTACCTGCAGGGAAAAGGGGTTAAAGCCCAAAACTTACATCCTCCAAGAGCTTTGTGGCACTCATGGAAAGTCATTCAGATCATCCCAACCTTCAACCAAAATTTCCATGGCATTTTCCTGTCACTCCAACCCACCATCAGCTAAATTTCCTCATGGTGGGTGTTCAACGCCCAAATTCCCCAAACCACATTTTTTTCCCGCGTGATGGTCACGTCATCCAGATCATAGGAGAGAGAGAGAGAGAGAGAGGTTACTTACCATTGGCAATCGACTTCCTGGGATGTAGGGGAAGTCATGATGTTCGTTATGATAGCCTACATTGAATGTTACCAAATTCAATGGGCCCCCCCCCCTTTTAAAAATGAGGTTCAAACCTTTCTTGAACATTAATTTCTCTAGATGAGTTCAGCCACAGGATGAATACCCATTGCCAAAAGGGATCCCGCTGCCAAATATGTCAGACACTTGCCTGGAATTAAATATGGAAAATTATTAAATTATATTCATCCTTACCAAATTCAGGTACTATGCTCCATGTCAGTATTCAGTTTCATTACTATAGGACATTCTAAGTTCGAGTATCACGCAAAAGTGGAAACTAAATGCAGCTGAAACATTTTATAGTGCATACACTCGTAAAATGACAAATATCCTCAAAGGCATGAAAAATACACTTAACCCTGTCATGTTCACTCACCACCAAGGAAGTAAAACAGACAGAAGTTGAAGGTCAGCTGAACTGTAGTATTGATGATTTCTAGTGTAGTGGGGTTTTTAGGGTATGTTACAATGGGTCTTAAGGCATAGAACAGTGGCTGGAAGAACATCCAGACCATCTTTCCAAAGGTTGTGCAGAACAGTTGCGCTTCAAGATTTGTTGGAATGTCAGTGTCAAGTTTTTCATCACCTTGATACTGTACAAATAAAAAGACTGGTTTACATGTGGATGTTAACAATACAATATTTAACTATCAATCAAAAACTTGAGAAAGAGAGAGAAGACTGTAAAATGAAATATGTAAACAAGATAAAAAAATAAATAAATAAATAAAATAGAAAAGAAAAGAAAAATAAGGAATAAGAACTATCAAAAGGTATGAGAAGTAACGCTGTTATCATAATTCTAAAGATATAGGTTATCATCATCATTCACATAATGGTAATGCTTTAGTAATATTAACATATATCAGAAGCAAATAATGCTAGTAAGAATATCAAACTGACCTTGTGATGCTCTAGATGGTAGCCCTTAAATGACACAGAAAATGGGAGGATAATGGGAAGGTTTGCAAAAATCCCCAGAATGCGGTTGGCCATTGGTCGTGAGTGACCGAATGCGAGGTTGTGGGATATTTCATGAATTGCTGAAAATGAAAGACAGTCAAATTGGTGACAGGACCACTGTGCTAAAACAAGTTATATCTAGGAAAAACATGCAGTCCCATTGCCACCAGATACAAGTAGTCCACTGTAATTTTGTTTTGTGAATTTCATTTACACTTAGATGCTCCACAAATACTTGCTTAATTAAATAACATTTAACATCAGAAGTAATTCTTAATTATAATCACTGAAATTATGACTATATCTAATGTCATTACAAAATCAAAGAAAATGGTACACAAGTGAGACTAGAGTAACTTTATCCTAGGTGATTACACATTTGTGGAGCCATTTATGCCTTGTGGACAGGGCATTGTGTAAATGCCATCCAGACAACAATGGGTTAATTTTTATCAGTTCCTCAATAATATCAAATTAAATTAAATCCAAAGGCAAACCTTTCAGCAGCTTTGCTAGTATATAAAAAATATCCTAATAACAATATTTACACTATTAATGCATTTCATAATACTAAGAACTGAAGTAGTACAGCAAAAAAAAACCTGTCCAACACAAAAGTAAATGAAGTCAATCAATCATAAACAAACAGGTAAATTACCAACCCAACATAAGTGAATGGTTGATGGTTCCTCCAATGCAATAGGACAAGATGAGGACCCAGAACCAGGACAACTCTCTCACCACGAAGAGGGATACTAATTGGAAAGTGACCAGGGCAAATACCCACCACACAAGATTTGCATCATTTCCAAAGAGCTCCTTTATCTCTGGGTGTTTTTCTGCAAAGAAATGAAAATTAAAATTGATGACTTGTATCATGTAAAACCAGTAACTACATTTTTTTTTTTTTTTTTTTTTTTTTTACATCAACTGAAAGATAAAATAGAGAGAGTGGAAGAGAGAGAGAGAGAGAGAGAGGAGAGAGAGAGAGAGAGAAGAGAGAGAGACAGGAGAGAGAGAGAGAGACGAGAGAGAGAGAGAGAGAGAGAGAGAGAGAGAGAGAGAGAGAGGAGAGAGAGAGAGGAGGAGAGATGAGGAGAGGAGGAGAGAGAAGAGAAAAAGAGAGGGGAGAGAGAGGAGAGGGGGGAGGGGAAAAAGAGAGAGAGAAAAAAAAGAGAGAGAAAGGGGAGAAAAAGAGAAAAAAAAGGGGAGAAGAGAGGAGAGAGGGGAAAGGGAAAAAAAGGGAGAAGGGGGGAGAGTTTTAAGAGAAGAGAGAGAAGGAGAGAGAGAAGGGGAGAAGGAGAGAGGGGGAGAGAGAAAGGAGAAGAGAGAGAGAGAAGGAGGGGGAGAGAGAGAGAGAGAAAGAGGGAGAGAGAGAAGGAAAAGGAGAGAGAAGAGAGGGGGGGGGGGGGGGGGGGGGGGGGAGGGGATGAGAGAAGAGGAAGGGGGGAAGGGGAGAGGAGAGGGGAAGGGAGAAAAAAGAGAGAGAGAGAAGAGAGAGAGAGAGAGAGAGAGAGAGAGAAAAAGAGAGAAAAAAGAGAGAGGGGAGGAGAGAGAAAAGGGAGAGAAGAGAAGAGAGAGGGGAGAAGAGAGAGAGGGGGAGGAAAGGGGAGAGAGAGAGAGAGGAGAAAGGAGAGAGGAGAGAGAAAAGAGGGGGAAAGGAGAGGGGAGAGAGGAAAAGGAGAGAGAGAGAGAGGAGAGAGAGAGAGAGAGGAAAGAAGAGAGAGAAAAAGGAGAGAGAAGGGAGAGAGAGAGAGAGACGGGAAAGAGAGGGGGGGAAAGAGAGAAAAAGGGAAGGAGAAAGAAAATTTGAGAGAGAGAGGAGAGAAGGGAAAGGACGAGAGAAAGAAAAAAAAAAAAAGAGAGAGAGAAAAAAGGAGAAAGAGAAAAGAAAGAAGAGAGAGAAAAAGGAGAGAGAAAAAAGAGAGAAGAAAGAGAGAGAAAAAGAGAAAAAAAAAAGAAGAACAAGGAAAAGAGGAAAAACAAAAAAAGGACAAAAAAAAAAAAAGAGAAGAAAAAAAAAGAAAAAGAGAAAGAAAAAGAGAGAAAACAAAAAAGGAAAGAAGAAAGAAAAAAAAAAGGAAAGAAAAAAGGGAGAAAGGAGAAAACGGGAAAAAAAAAGGGAAAAAAAAAGGAAATTATTTTTAAATTTTTTAATTTTCCCTTCTGCATTTTCTTCAATATGGTAAAGGAAAACTATCGTAGACTCCATGCTTTTAGGGAAAAAACCCTCTAAACAAAGGGCTTTTACCAAGCATTAGAAATCCCTTTCTTTTTTGTCTTCTTATATAATCCAAAGAGGAAACTTTGCCAAATACTGTCCCCAGGAAACAGGCTGACCTACACAACAAGGTAAATATAACCTCACTCTGTAGCTCAAATGACCATAGGACCCTCCCTTTGAATTCACTATTTTTCTGCTCTTCCCATGTTACTTTCTTCCAGACATACATTTGAAATGGTTTTACTGTTTCAAATATCAGTGGAGACAAAAAATAAACAAGTTTAATTTAATAATTGTTATAAAAGAATATTAGAAATTTGTTGTTAAAGAGGAATATATATATTTACTTAAAAATGCATATTTTTCTGACCATATGGATGCCAGAGAAAATATTAATTAAAACATAAAGAGTGTTCCAAATACTTTAAAATTCAAACTTCAATTTCATTAATGAATACCCTTTTCAAATTTTTTTCAGCGATTAAAATAATTACATTTACCCGCTACAAAAACATCAAAAAAGATGCAATACATGTTTTTTTAAAAAATCCTTTCTATTTTCCCCCCCTACAATTATGATGTTTAATGAATGGGAACCCAGTTAAAGGGAAGGGAAAGGGATCATCATTGCTCAGGACCAGGGACTTCAAACTACAGTTGCTAGGCTTTATGAAATATTTAAGGATTTTATTTACCATCTTTTGTTTCCATCATTTGTATTACTCCAGTCTTGTCATTAATGCCATGGAACATCTAGGTCATTGTCTATCAAATACCAATTCTCCTTATGTTGATAAAACTTGTTATTTTTCACTTCTATGGCCCCACACTTAATACAGCTAGAAGTCTTTATACATTTTTGAATTTATATATTGCATAATATCTATGCTACTGATTCCCACCAGGGTGGCTATAGACCTATGGTGGTCCACAAGGGTAAAATTGTGGGTCCATACACCTAACCTGATTCTAATCCTGCTTGAGACGAATGTTTCATTTACTTTAATATTGCAGTTTATTCACTTAAATATATATACACATACATTTACACACACACAAACACACACACACGTATATATATATTCATATACACACACACACACATATATATATATTCCTACACACACACACACACACACACACACACACACACACACACACACACACATATACATATACACGTGTGTGTGTGTATATACAGAAACAAACACATATATACACTTATGTGTG
>NC_051399.1:34904082-34934082 GCF_015228065.2 Penaeus monodon
AGCGAGATAGACAGTGAAATAGATAGACTGACATTCAGCGAAACAGACAGAGAGAGACAGCGAAATAGATAGACGATAGACAGCGAGATAAATATACAGATAGAAAACGAGATAGACAGATAGACAGTGTGATATATGTATAGACAGACAGCGAGATAGATAGGCAGATATACAGCGAGGTAGTTAAACAGATAAACAGTGAGATTGATAAATATATAGACAGCGAGATAGATAGACTGCCAGTCTGCGGGATGGATTGATAGATAGAGACATAGACAGTGAGAAAGATAGACAACTAGACAGCAAGGCAGATAGACAGCGAGATAGATAGATAAACAGCGAGATAGATAAACAGATAGACAGTGAGATAGATAGACAGAGAGACAATGAGACAGATAGATAGACAGTGAGATTGATAGACTGACATTCAGCGAGATAGACAACGAGATGGACATACATATAGACAGCGAGATAGATAAACAGTGAGATGGATAGACAGTGGAAAGGATAGACAGATAGACAGCGAGATAGATAGACAGATAAACAGCGAGGTAGATAGGCAGATAGAGAGTGAGATAAATGGACAGAGACAGTGAGATAGATAGATAGACAGACAGCGAGATAGATGGACTGACAGACAGCGAGATAGATAGAAGATAGACAGCAAGATAGACAAACATATTCTTTTTTGTATGTAAACTCCTCAATCAGAAGTAAAGATCTATTAAAAGGGGGGGGGGGGTTGAGGTGCCAATAGTTACTTGATTGAAATTTTATATATGTATAAATATAACTCCCTACTTCTATATTCTAATTCCTCATCTTTATATCATGTAGAATATATTTATGTACTCGCATTTTCTTAATCGAAATAACGGTATATAATGCAGACTGTCATGTCGATTGCTGTTTTGTATAGGCCTGCATATTTCATGAGGAATTTCGTTATGCCATTGGCCTGCTTTGGTAGATATGTATGTATGTATGTGTGTGTGTGTGTGTGTGTGTGTGTGTGTGTGTGTGTGGGTGTGTGTGTGATTATCATTAAAATTTGTTTAACTATATCTCTGTGAGGTGGTGTTATATTTATGTGATAAATAAAGGAAGATAAATAGATAAAGAGATGGATAGAAAGAAAGATAGATAAATGGATAGATGGAAATAAGGACTGATAGATAGGTAAATATATAGACAGATAGACTGTGAGATAGACCGTAGACAGTGATATAGATAGCCAGATAGTAAGATAGACGAGAGACCGTGAGATTTTTTAGACAGTGAGATAGATACGTAGACAATGAGGTAGATAGGCAGATTGACAGTGAGATATAAAGATAGACAGTGAGATAGACTGACAGACAGTGAAATATAAAGATAGACAGTGAGATAGACAGATAAACATTGAGTTAGATAGACAGACAGTGAGATTAGATAGACAGTGAGATAGATAGACAGCGAGATAGCTAGACAGACAGTGTGATATATATAGACGGACAGCGAGACAGATAGGCAGATAGACAGCGAGATAGATAGACAGATAGACAGTGAGATAGATAAATAGATAGAGAAAGATAGATTGACAGACAGCGAGATAGGTGGATAGATAGATAGACAGTGAAATAGATAGATAGAAAGCGAGATAGACTGACAGAGAGCGAGATAGATAGATAGACAGCGAGATAGATAGACAGATAGACAGTGAGATAGATAGATAAATAGCGAGATAGATAGACAGATGGACAATGAGATAGATAGACAGATAGACAGCAAGATACATAGACAGATAGACAGTGAGATAGATAGACAGATAGATAGCGAGATAGACACTTGGACAGCGAGATAGATAGACAGCGAGATAGATAGACAGATAGATAGCGAGTTAGACAGAAAGATAGACATAAAAACAACGAGATAGAGTGGCAAATAGACAGTGAGATAGATAAACAGATAAGCAGTGAGATAGACAGTAAGATAGATAAACAGATAGACAGTGAGATAAATATACAGACATGGAGATAAACATTGAGAGATATGCAGTGAAACATACAGATAGGCAATGAGATCGATAGAGATACATGTATAGACAGATAAATAGATATATAGATGGATAGATATACAGATAGAGAGATAGAAAGACAGATTTGATTTAAAAAAAAATCCATTTTTCTGTCTATCT
This sequence comes from Penaeus monodon, assembly GCF_015228065.2. Taxonomy (NCBI): domain Eukaryota; kingdom Metazoa; phylum Arthropoda; class Malacostraca; order Decapoda; family Penaeidae; genus Penaeus; species Penaeus monodon. Next base: position 34,906,259 of record NC_051399.1, read on the forward strand.
ATCCATCTTTTTATGTATTCATCTGTCTATCTATTCATTTTTCTGTTTGACTATTTGTCTATCTATCAATCTTTCTATCTACTTATCTACTTATCTACTATCTACTATATCTATCTATTTATATTCCTTTATTTATCACATATATACTCCCACCATCTAACAGAGGTAAAGGTTAAACAAATTTTAATGATAATCGCTTCACATGATACAGACAAACAAAACAAAAGCAATCTGAAAAGCTGCAGCTTATAAATTCCGATTTGCTTGTTCATAAATATCCAAAATGGCTCAATGAGTAGACTCCTGCCTTCGCGGTGGGGGGACTGGGGTTCGATTCCCCAGTCCTACTCATTTTACTTTTGATTTTATGGCCATAAATAAACTAATCTTATCAACAGTTTTCGTAGTAGTAAAACTAATCAAACAATTTATAAATTAGTGTTGATCCCGGAAGATTACAAGTCAATCGTCAAAAGATCACTGCTTTCTGTTTGATAAAACTTTAGTACAAATACGAATGGTTAGACTATTTAGCACTGAACTCGGCCAAAGTTGCTTTCAGTGTGTAAAATACTAAATAAAGAATATCTTTGAACTAAGAGAAACGGCGAGAGCGAGATTAGCTGATAAATACATATATAGACAGATAAATACAGAGAGTGTGTGTTTTGGTTTTCTCATGAGCATCGACGTATGTAATAACCAAAAGCAAAAGTAATAATCCCATCGTAAACCAAAAACAAACAAATTTAAAAAAAAGTTAATCTTTATTTTATTTACTTATTTATGTGTTCATTTAGTATTTCTTGTAAAGTCCTCAGTCAGAGGAAAAAATTGTAATTAAAATAAGATCATATTTACATATAAATATATCTACACCTTTATATTCCTTTTTCTCCTCTCTATATAGTACAATATATATATATATATATATATATATATATATAAATACCCGCATTTTCTTAATCGAAATAACGGTATATAATTATGCAAACTGCAATGTCGATTACTATTATGGATAGGCCTGCATATTTCAGGAGAAATTTCGTTATTATGTCATTAATCTGTGCCCTGGCCTCCTTGTTTCCTTTTTCTCAGTCTCTTACCTTCTTTTCTCTCTCGATGTTCTTCCCAAGCATTTCTCTCTCTCTCTCTCTCTCTCTCTCTCTCTCACACACACACACACACACACACACACACACACACACACACACACACACACACACACACACACACACACACACAAAGAGATAGAAACTAAACATTCTATTGATAATTAACACCAATTTAAAATACTAACCTCTTTGCCTTCGTTTGGTTGAAATTTTACTGTAAATATTAAAGATCAGGCGTTTAAATGAACTCAATTAAACCTACAACCAGTGTGTGAAATTTTAAATGCATATCTATTGGACAAGAGTGAGAGAATTTACGATTGGTAGATATGTATATATATGTATATATATATATATATATATATATATATATATATATATATATATATATATATATAGATAGATAGATAGATATACAGAGAAAGAAAGAGTCAAAAAATAATAAAAATGAGAGTGTGAACAATTGTTATATATATATATATATATATATATATATATATATATATATATATATATATATATAAAGAGAGAGAGAGATAAACAATTAAAAATAGAGAGAGGGAAAGGGAGAGAGTGTTTTTGTGTGTCTTCTCGTTTGTCGGGATCTGCACTTCATAATCTCTTCATTATTCTACTATAGCAAAATATTACCTATTCTGCCTCCAAAATAGTGTGTTACTTATTGAACCATCTTGGATATTTATAATCGTGCTCTTTGGGATTAATGAGCTGCAACGTATGTTAGTTTTATTTATTTATTATTTTTATTATTTATTTATTTATTTATGTTATTGTCATTAGAATTTGCTTAGGATTTTTTTTCGTGTGAATAACGTATCTATCTGTCTATCTCGCCTATCTATCTCGCTGCCTATCTGTCTATCTATCTCGCTGTCTATCTATCTATCTCGCTGTCTATCTATCTATCTCGTTGTCTATCTATCTCTCTGTCTGTTTATCTCCCTGTCTATCTGCCTATCTGTCTCGCTGTCTATCTATCTATCTCGCTGTCTATATGTCTATCTATCTCGCTGTTTTTCTGTCTCTCTCGCTGTCTATCTGTATATCTCACTATCTGTCTATCCATCTCGCTGTCTATCTATCTATCTATCTCAATGTCTGTCTCGCTATATGTCTATCTATCTCGCTGTCTATCTGTCTGTCTATCTTTATATCTCACTGTCTGTCATCTCACTGTCAATCTGCCTATCTATCTCATTGTCTACCTATTTATCCCACTGTCTAAAAAATCTATTTCACGGTCTGTCATCTATCTCACCATCTGGCTATCTATATCACTGTCTACTGTCTATCTATATATCTGTTTATCTATCCATCTTTCTTTCCTTCTATCCATTTTTCTGTCTACCTATCCATCTTTTTATGTATTCATTTATCTATCCATTTTTTTTCTATTTGTCTATCTATCAATCTTTCTATCTTTATCTATTTATCTTCCTTTTTTATCACATATATATACTCCCACCATCTAACAGAGATAAAGGTTAAACAAATTTTAATGATAATCGCTTCACATGATACAGACAAACAAAACAAAAGCAATCTGAAAAGCTGCAGCTTATAAATTCCGATTTGCTAATTATTAAATATTCAAAATGGCTCAATGAGTAGACTCCTGCCTTCGCGGTGGGGGGACTGGGGTTCGATCCCCCAGTCCTACTCATTTTACTTTTGATTTTATGGCCATAAATAAACTAATTTTATCAACAATTTTCGTAATAGTAAAACTAATCAAACAATTTAAAAATATGCACGGACATAGAAGAATAAGCAAAGAGTAAGTAATAATCACATCGTATACCAAAAACAAACAAATAAACTACAAAAATATTTATCCCTTTTTTACCTGATGAAACGATTTCCCCCGTAAAATACTCAGTCAATATATATATATAATAGCTGAGGTGCCAATAATCATTAATATAAAATGATGTTTATGTGTAAACATAACCAACCTTTATATTCTTATTTCTCCTCTGTATATTATGTAATATATATATATATACTCGCATTTTCTAAATCGAAATAACGGTATATAATTATGCAGACTGTCATGTCGATTACTATTATGGATAGGCCTGCATATTTCATGTGGAATTCGTTATCATGTCATTGGTCTGTGCCTTGGCCTCCTTGTTTCCTTTTTCTCAATCCCTTACCCTTTTTTTCTCTCTCGATGTTTTTCTTCCCAAGCATCTCTCTCTCTCTCTCTTTCTGTCGCTCTCCTCTGTCAGTCTCTCCTTGATTCTTTTTTTCCCACTCTCTCTGTCTTTCTTTCTCATTCTCTCTCTCTCTCCTGTCTCATATCTTTCATTGTTTACAAATCTTTTTAGGCATATTACACACAGAGATAGAAACTAAACGAATTCTATTGATAATTAACACAAAATTAAAATATTAACCTACGTGTCTCCGCTTGGATGAAATTTTACTGTAAATATCAAAGATGAGACGTTTAAATTAACCTGCCAGTGTGTGAAATTTTAAATGCATATCTATTGGACTGAATATCTCACTGTTTATCTATATCACTGTCTATCTATCTTGTTGTTTATATATCTCACTGTCTATCTATCTCGCTGTCTATCTATATCTCACTGTCTATCTGTCTATCCATCTCGCTGTCTAACTATCTCGCTATATGTCTCGCTGTTCATCTATCTCGCTATTTATCTATCTCGCTGTCTATCTGTCTGTCTGTCTTGGTGTCTCGCTGGCTTTCTATCTCGCTGTCTCTCTGTCTATCTATCTCGCTGTTTATCTATCTCGCTGTTTATCGGTCTATCTAACACGCTGTCTATCTGTGTCTATCTGACATTTGTCTATCTATCTCACTGTCTATCTATCTACTTCACTGTCTATCTATCTTATTATATATCTCACTGTCTGTCAGTCCATCTCACTATCTTCATATCCCACTGTCTGTCAGTCAATTTCACTGTCACTCTGCCTTTTTATCTCATTGTCTACCTATCTATCTCACTGTCTATACAAATCTATCTCACATCTGTCATCTATCTCACTATCTGGCTATCTATATCACTGTCTACTGTCTAACTCACATTCTATCTATTTATATATATCTATTTAATGTCTATCCATCTTTATTTACATCTATCCATTTTCTGTCTACCTATACATCTATCTATCCATCTTTCTGTGTATTCATCTATCCATCAATTTTTCTATTTATCTAACTATCTTTCTATCTATCTATCCATCTTTCTATCTACTCCTTTTTTGTCTATTTATTTTCCTTTATCTATTACACATATACACCCTACCATCTGAAAGATATAAAGGCTAAACAGATTTTAATGATATTCGCTTCGCAAAAAACAAAGCCAAACAAACCAAAAGCAATCTGAAAGACTGCAGCTTATAAATTCCGATTTGTATCTTATTAAGTATCTAAAATGGCTTAATGAGTAGACTCCTGCCTTCGCGGCGGGGGGACTGGGGTTCGATCCCCCAGTCCTACTCATTTTACTTTCCATTTTACGGCCAGAAATAAACTAATTTTATTACCAGTTTTCGTAGAAGTAAAAATAACCAAGCAATTTAAATATTGTACATTCCGAAAGATGAGAAGTCATTCGCCAAAAGATCACTGTTTTCATGTGCATGTGCATAGACGCATATATTACAAGTATAAATCACACACACACACAAAAGAATAAGCAAAAGAGTACTAATAACACCATAACCCCCAAAAATAAACAAATAACAAAAAACTACTCATCCTTTATTTCTTTTTTTTATCCAACGAAACATTTCTCCGTAAGTGATGTAAACTCCTCAGTCAGAGGAAATAAAGCTATAAAGAAAGGGTGTACACATAACCAACTTTTATATTCTTATTTCTCCTCTGTATATTATGTAATATATATATATTCTAAATCGAAATAACGGTATATAATTATGCAGACTGTCATGTCGATTACTATTATGGATAGGCCTGCATATTTCATGAGGAATTCGTTATCATGTCATTGGTCTGTGCCTTGGCCTCCTTGTTTCCTTTTTCTCAGTCCCTTACCCTTTTTTTTCTCTCGATGTTTTTCTTCCCAAGCATCTCTCTCTCTCTCTCTCTCTCTCTCTCTTTCTGTCGCTCCCCTCTGTCAGTCTCTCCTTGGTTCTTTTTTTTCCCACTCTCTCTGTCTTTCTTTCTCATTCTCTCTCTCTCTCCTGTCTCATATCTTTCATTGTTTACAAATCTTTTTAGGCATATTACACACAGAGATAGAAACTAAACGAATTCTATTGATAATTAACACAAAATTAAAATATTAACCTATGTGTCTCCGCTTGGATGAAATTTTACTGTAAATATCAAAGATGAGACGTTTAAATTAACCTGCCAGTGTGTGAAATTTTAAATGCATATCTATTGGACTGTATATCTCACTGTTTATCTATATCGCTGTCTATCTATCTTGTTGTTTATATATCTCACTGTCTATCTGTCTATCTATCTCGCTATCTATCTATCTCGCTATCTGTCTCTCTCGCTGTTCATCTATCTCGCTATTTATCTATCTCGCTGTCTATCTGTCTGTCTGTCTTGCTGTCTCGCTGGCTTTCTGTCTCGCTGTCTCTCTGTCTATCTATCTCGCTGTCTCTTTCTCTATCTTACTGTCTATCTGTCTCATTGTCTGTCAGTCTATCTATCTCGCTGTCTATCTGCCTATCTATCTCGCTGTTTATCTATCTCGCAGTTTATCGGTCTATCTATCACGCTGTCTATCTGTGTCTATCTGACATTTGTCTCTCTATCTCACTGTCTATCTATCTACTTCACTGTCTATCTATCTACTTCACTGTCTATCTATCTTATTATATATCTCACTGTCTGTCAGTCCATCTCACTATCTTCATATCCCACTGTCTGTCAGTCAATTTCACTGTCACTCTGCCTTTTTATCTCATTGTCTACCTATCTATCTCACTGTCTATACAAATCTATCTCACAGTCTGTCATCTATCTCACTATCTGGCTATCTATATCACTGTCTACTGTCTAACTCACATTCTATCTATTTATATATCTATTTAATATCTATCCATCTTTATTTACATCTATCCATTTTCTGTCTACATATACATCTATCTATCCATCTTTCTGTGTATTCATCTATCCATCAATTTTTCTATTTATCTAACTATCTTTCTATCTATCTATCCATCTTTCTATCTACTCATTTTTTTGTCTATTTATTTTCCTTTATCTATTACACATATACACCCTACCATCTGAAAGATATAAAGGCTAAACAGATTTTAATGATATTCGCTTCGCAAAAAACAAAGCCAAACAAACCAAAAGCAATCTGAAAGACTGCAGCTTATAAATTCCGATTTGTATCTTATTAAGTATCCAAAATGGCTTAATGAGTAGACTCCTGCCTTCGCGGCGGGGGGACTGGGGTTCGATCCCCCAGTCCTACTCATTTTACTTTCCATTTTACGGCCAGAAATAAACTAATTTTATTAACAGTTTTCGTAGAAGTAAAAATAACCAAGCAATTTAAATATTGTACATTCCGAAAGATGAGAAGTCATTCGCCAAAAGATCACTGTTTTCCGTTTGATAAACTTTAGTACAAATACGAATGGTTAGACTTTTTAGCGCTGAACTCAGCCAAAGTTGCTGTCACTGTGCAAAATACCAAATAAAGAATATCTAATGGACTAGGAGAAACAGTGAGAGCGAGATTTACTGATAAATACGTCTATAGACAGATGAATTTAGAGATAGCGTGTGTTTCGGCATTCTCATGTGCATCGACTGCCTGCCTGTATTACAAGCACAAATCAAACACACAGAAGAATAAGCAAAAGATTAAGTAATAATCACATCGTAACCCAAAAACAAACAAATAAACAAAAACTTCCTTTTTTTTATCCGACGAAACTATTTCTCACGTAAGTGATGTAAACTCCTCAGTCAGAGGAGGTAAAGCTATAAATTATAAAAACGATACCAAATTAATATATAAATATAAACTCACAATTTTAGATAATATATCATCTCTATATTTAATAATATATACAAGCTCGCTTTTTCATAATCGAATTAATGGTATATAACCGTGAGAACTGTTATGAATAGGCCTTCATATTTGATGAAGAATCTCGTTATTATGTCATTAGACTGTGACTGTGCCTCCTTGTTTCCGTTTTCTCAGTCTTACCCACTTTTCTCTCTCTATGTTCTTCCCAAGCATCTCTCTCTCTCTCTCTCTCCTGTTTCATATCTTTTATTATTTACAAATCTGTTTAGGCATATTACTGCTACTCAGATATGCATGTACACATGCTTTACACACATATAAACATATACCCGTACACGCAAAGAGATATAAACTAAACAAATTGTATTAATAATTAATACAAATTTAAAATACTAACCTCTGTGTCTCTGCTTTGCTGAATTTTTACTGTAAATATTAAAGCTGAGACGTCTACATGAACCTTAGTTAAACTCAATGCCAGTGTGTGAAATGTTAAATGAATATCTATTGGACAACGAGAAAGAGTGAGAGAATGAACGATGTCTATATATCTATTTATCTATCTATCCATCTTTCTTTCCATCTACCCATTTTTCTGTCTATCCATCTATCTATCCATCTTTCTCTGTATTCATCTATCTATCCATTTTTTCTGGATAGATAGATAGTTAGATAAATATAAAAATGGACAGATAGATAGATAAATAGAAAAATGGATAGATACAGACATACAAAACAAAAGCAATCTGAAAAGCTGCAGCTTATAAGTTCCGATTTGCATGTTAATAACCATTCAAAATGGTCTAATGAGTAGACTCCTGCCTTCGCGGCGGGGGGACTGGGGTTCGATCCCCCAGTCCTACTAATTTTACTCTTGATTTTATGGCCATAAATAAACTATTTTTATCAACAATTTTCGTAATAGTAAAATTAATCAAACAATTAAAAAATATGCACGGTCATAGAAGAATAAGCGAAAGAGTAAGTAATAATCACATCGTAAAGCAAAAGCAAACAAATAAACAACAAAAATTATTTATCCCTTTTTTATCCGATGGAACGATTTCTTCCGTAAAATCCTCAATCAAAGAGAGTCAATATATATATATATATATATATATATATATATATATATATATATATATATAATAAATCTATGTACAAATATCTATATATATTCATATATATAAATTAACTGAGGTGCCAATAATCATTAATATAAAATCATGTTTATATGTAAATATAATGTCTATCTATTCATCTCGCTGTCTATCTATCTATTCAGCTGTCTGTCAGTCTATCCATCTCGCTGTCTATCTATCTATCTCACTGTCTATCCCTCTATCTATCTCGCTGTCTGTCAGTCTATCTCGCTATCTATCTATATATCTATCTCAATGTCTGTCTCGCTATATGTCTATCTATCTCGCTGTCTATCTGTCTATTTATCTCGTTGTCTATCTATCTCGCTGTTTGTATGTCTATCTCGCTGTCAATCTGTCTATCTGTTTATCTATCGCGCTGTTTATCTATCTATCTCGTTGTTTATCTGTCTATCTGTATATCTGTCTATGTGTCTATCTATCTCGCTGTCTATCTGTCTGTCTATCTTTATATCTCACTGTCTGTCATCTCACTGTCAATCTGCCTATCTATCTCATTGTCTACCTATTTATCCCACTGTCTAAAAAATCTATTTCACGGTCTGTCATCTATCTCACCATCTGGTTATCTATATCACTGTCTACTGTCTATCTATATATCTGTTTATCTATCCATCTTTCTTTCCTTCTATCCATTTTTCTGTCTACCTATCCATCTTTTTATGTATTCATTTATCTATCCATTTTTTTCTATTTGTCTATCTATCAATCTTTCTATCTTTATCTATTTATCTTCCTTTTTTTACCACATATATATACTCCCACCATCTAACAGAGATAAAGGTTAAACAAATTTTAATGATAATCGCTTCACATGATACAGACAAACAAAACAAAAGCAATCTGAAAAGCTGCAGCTTATAAATTCCGATTTGCTAATTATTAAATATTCAAAATGGCTCAATGAGTAGACTCCTGCCTTCGCGGTGGGGGGACTGGGGTTCGATCCCCCAGTCCTACTCATTTTACTTTTGATTTTATGGCCATAAATAAACTAATTTTATCAACAATTTTCGTAATAGTAAAACTAATCAAACAATTTAAAAAATATGCACGGACATAGAAGAATAAGCAAAGAGTAAGTAATAATCACATCGTATACCAAAAACAAACAATAAACTACAAAAATATTTATCCCTTTTTTACCTAATGAAACGATTTCCCCCGTAAAATACTCAGTCAATATATATATATAATAGCTGAGGTGCCAATAATCATTAATATAAAATGATGTTTATGTGTAAACATAACCAACCTTTATATTCTTATTTCTCCTCTGTATATTATGTAATATATATTTATATATACTCGCATTTTCTAAATCGAAATAACGGTATATAATTATGCAGACTGTCATGTCGATTACTATTATGGATAGGCCTGCATATTTCATGTGGTTTTTTTTCTCTTCCTTGGCCTCCTTGTTTCCTTTTTCTCAATCCCTTACCCTTTTTTTTTCTCTCGATGTTTTTCTTCCCAAGCATCTCTCTCTCTCTCTCTCTTTCTGTCGCTCCCCTCTGTCAGTCTCTCCTTGGTTCTTTTTTTTCCCACTCTCTCTGTCTTTCTTTCTCATTCTCTCTCTCTCTCCTGTCTCATATCTTTCATTGTTTACAAATCTTTTTAGGCATATTACACACAGAGATAGAAACTAAACGAATTCTATTGATAATTAACACAAAATTAAAATATTAACCTACGTGTCTCCGCTTGGATGAAATTTTACTGTAAATATCAAAGATGAGACGTTTAAATTAACCTGCCAGTGTGTGAAATTTTAAATGCATATCTATTGGACTGTATATCTCACTGTTTATCAATATCGCTGTCTATCTATCTTGTTGTTTATATATCTCACTGTCTATCTATCTCGCTATCTATCTATATCTCACTGTCTATCTGTCTATCCATCTCGCTGTCTAGCTATCTCGCTATCTGTCTCTCTCGCTGTTCATCTATCTCGCTATTTATCTATCTCGCTGTCTATCTGTCTGTCTGTCTTGCTGTCTCGCTGGCTTTCTGTCTCGCTGTCTCTCTGTCTATCTATCTCGCTGTCTCTTTCTCTATCTTACTGTCTATCTGTCTCATTGTCTGTCAGTCTATCTATCTCGCTGTCTATCTGCCTATCTATCTCGCTGTTTATCTATCTCGCAGTTTATCGGTCTATCTATCACGCTGTCTATCTGTGTCTATCTGACATTTTTGTCTCTCTATCTCACTGTCTATCTATCTATCTCACTGTCTATAAAAATCTATCTCACAGTCTGTCATCTATCTCACTATCTGGCTATCTATATCACTGTCTACTGTCTAACTCACATTCTATCTATTTATATATCTATTTAATATCTATCCATCTTTATTTACATCTATCCATTTTCTGTCTACATATACATCTATCTATCCATCTTTCTGTGTATTCATCTATCCATCAATTTTTCTATTTATCTAACTATCTTTCTATCTATCTATCCATCTTTCTATCTACTCATTTTTTTGTCTATTTATTTTCCTTTATCTATTACACATATACACCCTACCATCTGAAAGATATAAAGGCTAAACAGATTTTAATGATATTCGCTTCGCGCAAAAAAAAACAAAGCGCTTAAAACTATAAACCGAAAGGGCTTCATGATAGCTCTGCCTGCTTTCATTCCGATTTTTACTATTTTAAGGTTCCAAAATAGATTTAATTTTATAACTTGTTGCGTAGGGATGTAAATACCCAGCCATTACATATTTACTTCCATTAAACGGGAGCAGAAAAATCACTATTTTTACGTTTGTAACTAGTAAAATACGCAAGGGTTTAGATCTTTTTCGCGAACGTAGCCAAGTTCACTTCGCAAAATCCAAATGATATTATGCGGGAACAGTGATACTTTAGTAAATACGTCATAGAATGATTTAGATACTTTTTCGCGCGATTCTCATGGCAAAGATGCCTGCCTGTTCACAAAATCCAAACACAGAAGATAATGAAAGAATAGTAAATCTACTGTAAAACTACAAATAGACAATAATTTTTGTGTTTTCGGCATTTCTCAGTAGTGCATGAAACTCCGCTGTATTACAAGCAAAATCAAAAACGATAAATTAATATATAATAAAAATCAAAATGTTAACCAAAACATCCAATTTAAACAAAAACTTCCTTTTTCTACGTAAGTATATGTAAATTTTTCCTCATAACGGATGCTAAAGCTATTAAATTTAGCGAAACGATACCTTTCTTTCATTGTACATTAACCCCACAATTTTGATATGTGCTATATTTTTCTTTGCTCTTCTTTTTAATATCCTGTAGCAATTTTTCTCAGCTTTTTATATCGATTAATGGACCATAACGTTAATTTCTGTTATGAATAGGCCTTCATATTTGATGAAGAATCTCATTATTATGTCATTAGACTGTGACTGTGCCTCCTTGTTTCCGTTTGCTCAGTCTTACCCACTTTTCTCTCTCTATGTTCTTCCCAAGCATCTCTCTCTCTCTCTCTCCTGTTTCATATCTTTTATTATTTACAAATCTGTTTAGGCATATTACTGCTACTCAGATATGCATGTACACATGCTTTACACACATATAAACATATACCCTTACACGCAAAGAGATATAAACTAAACAAATTGTATTAATAATTAATACAAATTTAAAATACTAACCTCTGTGTCTCTGCTTAGGTGAAATTTTACTGTAAATATTAAAGATGAGACGTCTACATGAACCTTAGTTAAACTCAATGCCAGTGTGTGAAATGTTAAATGAATATCTATTGGACAACGAGAAAGAGTGAGAGAATGAACGATGTCTATATATCTATTTATCTAGCTATCCATCTTTCTTTCCATCTACCCATTTTTCTGTCTATCCATCTATCTATCCATCTTTCTCTGTATTCATCTATCTATCCATTTTTTTCTGGATAGATAGATAGTTAGATAAATATAAAAATGGACAGATAGATAGATAAATAGAAAAATGGATAGATACAGACATACAAAACAAAAGCAATCTGAAAAGCTGCAGCTTATAAGTTCCGATTTGCATGTTAATAACCATTCAAAATGGCCTAATGAGTAGACTCCTGCCTTCGCGGCGGGGGGACTGGGGTTCGATCCCCCAGTCCTACTCATTTTACTCTTGATTTTATGGCCATAAATAAACTATTTTTATCAACAATTTTCGTAATAGTAAAATTAATCAAACAATTAAAAAATATGCACGGCCATAGAAGAATAAGCGAAAGAGTAAGTAATAATCACATCGTAAAGCAAAAGCAAACAAATAAACAACAAAAATTATTTATCCCTTTTTTATCCGATGAAACGATTTCTTCCGTAAAATCCTCAATCAAAGAGAGTAAATCTATATATATATAATAAATCTATATACAAATATCTATATATATTCATATATATAAATTAACTGAGGTGCCAATAATCATTAATATAAAATCATGTTTATATGTAAATATTAACCCACTATAACCCAGAGTGAGATAATGAACGATTGGTAGATAAGTATATATATATATATATATATATATATATTATATATATGTGTGTGGTGTGTGTGTGTGTGTGTGTGTGTGTGTGTAGAGAAAAAGAAAAAGATATACAAAATAAATTTGAAGATAGAGAGGAGAGTGTGTTTTGTGTGTCTTCTCGTTTGTTGGGATTTGCACTTCATAATCTCTAAATTATTCTAATAGGTCTAAATATTACCTTTTTCAGTATTAGTAATACAATTATTATATTTATGACATGAAATCGAAAGTAACCAGCCCCCCCCCCTCCGCCTCGAAGGCTCATTAAGCCATTTTAGATATATGTTATTATGCTCTTCGGGATTAATGAGCTGCATTGTATGTCAGTATAATGTTTAGTTGTTGTTTTCTTTAAAATCTGATTGTCATTAAAGTATGCTTAGTATTCCTTTTTTCGTGTGAGTAACGTATGTGTCCATAAATACATACAGGGAATAAACAAAATGAGGGAAAGCTAGATGATGAGAGAGAAAGGGAAAGTGAGCGAGAGAGAGAGAGAGAGAGAGAGAGAGAGAGAGAGAGAGAGAGAGAGAGAGAGAGAGAGAGAGAGAGAGAGAGAGAGAGAGAGAGACTATCTGTGAGTTTGCAGCCACAGTCCAGTTTACTTTTAGATTAGAAAAACATAAAGGTGAGAAAAGGACGGAAACGGAAACAATTGACTGAAAGAGAAAGACAAGAAAAAAGGAACACGATAATTATTAAAATAATGATATAAAAATAGTAATAAGTAATAGCAATAATAGATGGGCAGATAGACAGACAGATAGATATATAGATATAGATAGATGTAGATATAGTTATAGGTATTTGTTTGTGTGTATGTGTACTCGTGTTTATATGTCTGTAAGGTTACGTTTTTCGAATATACTGTATATACACTGAATTTTAGTAGCATGCTAATCAGTGATTTTTCAGCTTACGTCATGACGTAATGCCGCATGGCAATGAATAAAGTCTTTACATCCATACGTTTCTTGCATCATGTTGCATTGTACGTTTCAACTTCACTCACTGCGCTAAACTTGCGCTTCCATCTTTATACGTGTAATATGTCACCCTTTTGCATTACACATTTACACATACCACAGTAGTTATAGTTATATTTTTTTCTCTCTTTTCCTTGTCCATCTTTCTGTACGTGTGTGGGAGGTAGGAAAAAAAGAACGTTTTTTATTTTACATATATTATTTTATTTTACACGATGAAGATCAAAATGCAAATGAGCTAATCAGGAAATATGCATATCCAGAGATCCTAGCTGCTAATTTTATTGCAACTTGTTCTATATCTATTCTAATATGTAAAAATTTTACTCGAGTAAAAAAGAAAAAAATAGAAAGAAAGAAAAAAAGAAAGAGAGAGAAAAATATATATATATATATATATATTATGACAATGATTAAGATCCCATGTTATCATTGTAATGATATTTACCCACATGTTGTTTAACATGATATTAACATGATATTTAACATCATGTTATCATTGTAATAATATTTACCAACAACTGCCGATTTCTTTATATTCTTTATATTCTACTTGAATGATGAATACAACAGAAAAAAATATATATATGGCGTAGATTTTTACTCCCAAACATCATTTATGGTAGTATTGAGAGAGAGAGAGACTTGTATAAACGTGAATGATAATATCGATGATACTGATGTTAATTAAAAGTATCGCGTGGCACAATAATCAAACAGATATGATTCAAAGCTCTTAAGCAATTTATTGCAGATGCCTACAACGAGAAGTCATCAGGTAAAGTAATTATAAGAGAAGCTGCAATATTTTTGAATTAATTGTCAGCCGGAGATTAGTGCTGTTGCTGGGCACCACAACGGGTAAGGACTAGGTTCAGCCGTGTCAGCACCAGCTGGCACACGTGAGCTAGTCGGCATTAGTCGACACAGGCCGGGCTCCCCTCATCGGCATAGCCCGGGCGAGGCTAAGCTTCGCATATCGGACTTATCCTTAGTAAAATACTTATAGTTAGTAAAATAACTCTATATGAATGTTTTAATACAACTTCCCACTTTTATATTCTAATATTTCTTCTCTATATATTAATATTGTTATGTACTCTCATTTTCTTAGTCAAATTAACGGAATATAATCATAGAAACTAATATGCATATTTCATGAGGAATTTCGTTATCATGCCCTTGGTTTGTGCCTTGGCCTCCTTGTATTTTTTTTCTCAGTCTCTTACCTTCTTTTCTCTCTATGTTCTTCCCATGCATCTCTCTCTCTCTCTCTCTCTCTTCTCTCTCTCTCTCTCTCTCTCTCCTTCCTGTCTCATATCTCATATTATTTACAAATCTGTTTAGGCATATTACTGCCATTCAGATATGCATGTACGCAAACTTTACACACATACAAACACATATCCGCGCTTACTCACAAAGAGATAGAAGCTAAACAAATTCTTTTGATAATTAACACAAATTTAAGATGCTAACCTCTGTGTCTCCGCTTGGGTGAAATGTTACTATAAATATTAAAGATCAGACGTTTTAATTAACCTCAATAAAACCCACTGCCAGTGTATGAATATTTTAACGCCGTGGTTATTGTTCCGGCACCGGATCTCACCACATTGTGGCTATTCGTCCGGCATGCATGCTTTGCGCACGAACACACTCTCGCTCTTGCGCAGTCATCAAAACAAACATTGGCGCCATATTTTGTCGTCGTTGATGGGGGATAACAATGGATTCCACACGGGGACCTCTGAAAACTAACAAATTTGCTGAATAATGACAAGCTGGAGATTTTCAATAGCCAATGAAAGACCATATTTTAGACTTTTCTGGGGGATCATGCCCTGGAGTTCCCTGTGCTATCATCCTCTATCTATCTCTGCTATTTATTTTCCACACGGGGACCTCTGAAAACAAACAAATTTGCCGAATAATGACAAGCTGGAGATTTTCAATTAAATAGCAAACAAAAAATGCATCCTGCAATATTGCCGGGAAAATAGCTCTACAGGATAGGTGTCCGACAGAAAATGCCGGAAAAATATCTTGCTGTCTATTTATCTCGCTGTCTGTTTGTCTATCTCGCTGTCTATCAGTCTATCCAGAAATAAACTAATCCCACCAATAATGTTCATATTACAAAAAACAATCAAACAATTAAAAAATTAGTGTAGATCCCGAAAGATGAGATGCCATTCGCCAAAAGATCACCGTTAAAACTTTAGTGCAAATACGAAAGGTTAGACTATTTACCGCTGAACCAAAGTTGTTGTCAGTGTGTAAAATGCCAAATAAAGAATATCTACTGGATTAGGAGAAACAGTGAAAGCAAGATTAACCGATAAATACATAGACGGATAAAGATAGAGAGAGCGTGATTTTTGGCATTCTCATGTGCATAGACGCATATATTACAAGTATAAATCACACACACACACAAAAGAATAAGCAAAAGAGTACTAATAACACCGTAACCCCCCCAAAAAAAAGAAAAAAAAAGTACTCATCCTTTATTTCTTTTTTTATCCAACGAAACAATTTCTCACGTAAGTGATGTAAACTCCTCAGTCAGAGGAAATAAAGCATATAAAGAAAGGGTTGATGTATCAATAACCACTTAAATAACATCACATTAATGTAAAAAATTAACTTCTCACTTTACTATTTTCATCGCTTTTCTCTTTATTTTATAACATTTACATACATGTAATCGAATTAACGGTATATAATCATGAAAACTGTTATGGATAGGCCTGAATATTTATTGAAGAATTACGTTATAATGTCCTTGGTCTGTGCCTTGGCCTTCTTGCTTCTTTTTTCTCCGTCTCTTCTTACCTTCTTTTCTCTTTCTCTGTTCTTCCCAAGCATCTCTCTCTCTCCCCCCCCCCCCCTCTCTCTCTCTCTCTCCTCTCTCTCTCTCTCTCTCTCTCTCCTCTCTCCTGATAGATAGATAGGTAGATAGACAGACAGTGAGATAGATAAACAGATAGGCAATGAGATAGACAGATAGACAATAAAATAGATAGACAGATAGACAGCGAGATAGATATACTGAGAGACAGCGAGATAGATAGATAGATAGATAAACAACCACATAGATTGGCAGATAGACAGTGTGATAGATAGGCAGATAGACAGTCAGATAAATAAACAGACAGGGAAATAAACAGTGAGAGATATACAGTGAAATATACAGATATGAAAAGTAAAAAAAATAAATAAATCGATAAAATAAAAAACTAGCAAAGACAAACAAGCCAAAAGGAATCTGAAAAACTGCAACTTATTAATTCCGATTTGCACATTATTAATATCCAAAATGGCTTAATGAGTAGACTCCTGCCTTCGCGGCGGGGGGACTGGGGTTCGATCCCCCAGTCCTACTCATTTTACTTTCCATTTTACGGCCAGAAGTGTACTATTTCAATCAACAATTTCTATATTAGTAAGAATAATCAAACAAATTAAAAACCACTGCATATCCTGAAAGATGAGAAACCATTCATCAAAAGCGCTCATCTTGCGAGCCGGGATTTTAAAATATTAACCTCCGTGTTTTCGGTTTGATAAAACTTTTCTGTAAATTATGAGACTTTTTTTTCCACTTTACAGCCACAAATAAACTAATTTTATTAACGGTTTTCGTAGAAGTAAAAATAATCAAGCAATTTAAATATTGTAGATTCCGAAAGATGAGAAGTCAGTCGTCAAAAGATCACTGTTTTCTGTTTGATAAAAGTTGTTGTCACTGTGTAAAATACTAAAAGAATATCTTTGAACTAGGAGAAACAGTGAGAGTGAGATAGATAGATAAATAGCGAGATAGATAGACATATAGGCAGTGAGATAGATAGACAATGAGATAGATAGACAGATAGACAGCAAGATAGATAGACTGACAGACAGCGAGATAGATAGATAGACAGCGATATAGATAGACAGATAAACAGCGAGATAGATAGATAGATAGACATAAAAACAACGAGATAGAGTGGCAAATAGACAGTGAGATAGATAGACAGATAAGCAGTGAGATAGACAGTAAGATAGATAAACAGATAGACAGTGAGATAAATATACAGACATGGAGATAAACATTGAGATGATATGCAGTGAAACATACAGATAGGCAATGAGATCGATAGAGATACATGTATAGACAGATAAATAGATATATAGATGGATAGATATACAGATAGAGAGATAGAAAGACAGATTTGATTTTTTTTTTAAATCCATTTTTCTGTCTATCTATCCATTTTTTTATGTATTCATCTGTCTATTCATTTTTCTGTTTGACTATTTGTCTATCTATCAATCTTTCTATCTACTTATCTACTATATCTATCTATTTATATTCCTTTATTTATCACATATATATAGTCCCACCATCTAACAAAGGTAAAGGTTAAACAAATTTTAATGATAATCACATGATACAGACAAACAAATCAAAAGCAATCTGAAAAGCTGCAGCTTATAAATTCCGATTTGCTTGTTAATAAATATTCAAAATGGCTCAATGAGTAGACTCCTGCCTTCGCGGTGGGGGGACTGGGGTTCGATTCCCCAGTCCTACTCATTTTACTTTTGATTTTATGGCCATAAATAAACTAATCTTATCAACAGTTTTCGTAGTAGTAAAACTAATCAAACAATTTATAAATTAGTGTTGATCCCGGAAGATTACAAGTCAATCGTCAAAAGATCACTGCTTTCTGTTTGATAAAACTTTAGTACAAATACGAATGGTTAGACTATTTAGCACTGAACTCGGCCAAAGTTGCTTTCAGTGTGTAAAATACTAAATAAAGAATATCTTTGAACTAAGAGAAACGGCGAGAGCAAGATTAGCTGATAAATACATATATAGACAGCTAAATACAGAGAGAGTGTGTGTTTTGGTTTTCTCATGAGCATCGACGTATGTAATAACCAAAAGCAAAAGTAATAATCCCATCGTAAACCAAAAACAAACAAATTAAAAAAAAAGTTCATCTTTATTTTATTTACTTATTTATGTATTCATTTAGTATTTCTTGTAAAGTCCTCAGTCAGAGGAAAAAATTGTAATTAAAATAAGATCATATTTACATATAAATATATCTACACCTTTATATTCCTTTTTCTCCTCTCTATATAGTACAATATATATATAAATACCCGCATTTTCTTAATCGAAATAACGGTATATAAGTATGCAAACTGCCATGTCGATTACTATTATGGATAGGCCTGCATATTTCAGGAGAAATTTCGTTATTATGTCATTAGTCTGTGCCCTGGCCTCCTTGTTTCCTTTTTCTCAGTCTCTTACCCTCTTTTCTCTCTCGATGTTCTTCCCAAGCATTTCTCTCTCTCTCTCTCTCTCTCTCTCTCTCTCTCTCTCACACACACACACACACACACACACACACACACACACACACACACACAAAGAGATAGAAACTAAACATTCTATTGATAATTAACACCAATTTAAAATACTAACCTCTGTGCCTTCGCTTGGATGAAATTTTACTGTAAACATTAAAGATCAGGCGTTTAAATGAACTCAATTAAACTTACAGCCAGTGTGTGAAATTTTAAATGCATATCTATTGGACAAGAGTGAGAGAATTTACGATTGGTAGATATGTATATATATATATGTATATATATATATATATATATATATATATATATATATATATATATATATATATATATATATATATATAGAGAGAGAGAGATAAACAATTAAAATAGAGAGAGGGAAAGGGAGAGAGTGTTTTTGTGTGTCTTCTCGTTTGTCGGGATCTGCACTTCATAATCTCTTCATTATTCTACTATAGCAAAATATTACCTATTCTGCCTCCAAAATAGTGTGTTACTTATTGAACCATCTCGTGCTCTTTGGGATTAATGAGCTGCAACGTATGTTAGTTTTATTTATTTATTTTTATTATTTATTTATTTATTTATGTTATTGTCATTAGAATTTGCTTAGGATTTTTTTCGTGTGAATAACGTATCTATCTATCTATCTCGCTGTCTATCTGTCTATCTCGCTGTCTATCTATCTATCTCGCTGTCTATCTATCTATCTCGCTGTATGTCTGTCAATTTATCTCGCTGTCTATTTATTTCTCTATCTATCTATCTCGTTGTTTAGCTGGCTATCTATCTGTCTATCTGCCTATCTGTCTCGCTGTCTATCTGTCTATCTCGCTGTCCATCTGTCTATTTACCTCGCTGTCTATCTATCTTGCTGTCTATCTGTTTATTTATCTATCTATCTCGTTGTTTATCTGTCTATCTATCTGTCTATCTATCTGTTTATCTCACTGTCTATCTGCCTATCTGCCTCGCTGTCTATCTATCTATCTCGCTGTCTATATGTCTATCTATCTCGCTGTCTGTCAGTCTATCTCGATATCTATCTATATATCTATCTCACTGTTTTTCTGTCTCTCTCGCTGTCAATCTGTCTATCTGTTTATCTATCGCGCTGTTTATCTATCTATCTCGTTGTTTATCTGTCTATCTGTATATCTGTCTATGTATCTCGCTGTGTATGTGTCTATCTATCTCGCTGTCTATCTGTCTGTCTATCTTTATATCTCACTGTCTGTCATCTCACTGTCAATCTGCCTATCTATCTCATTGTCTACCTATTTATCCCACTGTCTAAAAAATCTATTTCACGGTCTGTCATCTATCTCACCATCTGGCTATCTATATCACTGTCTACTGTCTATCTATATATCTGTTTATCTATCCATCTTTCTTTCCTTCTATCCATTTTTCTGTCTACCTATCCATCTTTTTATGCATTCATTTATCTATCCATTTTTTTCTATTTGTCTATCTATCAATCTTTCTATCTTTATCTCTTTATCTTCCTTTTTTTATCACATATATATATTCCCACCATCTAACAGAGATAAAGGTTAAACAAATTTTAATGATAATCGCTTCACATGATACAGACAAACAAAACAAAAGCAATCTGAAAAGCTGCAGCTTATAAATTCCGATTTGCTAATTATTAAATATTCAAAATGGCTCAATGAGTAGACTCCTGCCTTCGCGGTGGGGGGACTGGGGTTCGATCCCCCAGTCCTACTCATTTTACTTTTGATTTTATGGCCATAAATAAACTAATTTTATCAACAATTTTCGTAATAGTAAAACTAATCAAACAATTTAAAAATATGCACGGACATAGAAGAATAAGCAAAGAGTAAGTAATAATCACATCGTATACCAAAAACAAACAAATAAACTACAAAAATATTTATCCCTTTTTTACCTGATGAAACGATTTCCCCCGTAAAATACTCAGTCAATATATATATATATAAATAGCTGAGGTGCCAATAATCACTAATATAAAATGATGTTTATGTGTAAACATAACCAACCTTTATATTCTTATTTCTCCTCTGTATATTATGTAATATATATATATACTCGCATTTTCTAAATCGAAATAACGGTATATAATTATGCAGACTGTCATGTCGATTACTATTATGGATAGGCCTGCATATTTCATGTGGAATTCGTTATCATGTCATTGGTCTGTGCCTTGGCCTCCTTGTTTCCTTTTTCTCAATCCCTTACCCTTTTTTTTCTCTCGATGTTTTTCTTCCCAAGCATCTCTCTCTCTCTCTCTCTTTCTGTCGCTCCCCTCTGTCAGTCTCTCCTTGGTTCTTTTTTTTCCCACTCTCTCTGTCTTTCTTTCTCATTCTCTCTCTCTCTCCTGTCTCATATCTTTCATTGTTTACAAATCTTTTTAGGCATATTACACACAGAGATAGAAACTAAACGAATTCTATTGATAATTAACACAAAATTAAAATATTAACCTATGTGTCTCCGCTTGGATGAAATTTTACTGTAAATATCAAAGATGAGACGTTTAAATTAACCTGCCAGTGTGTGAAATTTTAAATGCATATCTATTGGACTGTATATCTCACTGTTTATCTATATCGCTGTTCATCTATCTCGCTATTTATCTATCTCGCTGTCTATCTGTCTGTCTGTCTTGCGCTACCTCTGTCTCACTGTCTATCTGTCTATCCATCTCGCTGTCTCTTTCCTATCTTCTTCTATCTGTCTCATTGTCTCGCTATCTATCTATCTCGCTGTCTACTGCCTATCTATCCTGTTTATGCTTCTCGCGCTTTCTGTCTAGCTGTCCGTCTGTCTATCTATCTTCTGCTTTTCGTCTTCTTATCTCACTGTCTATCTGTCTCATTCACTGTCAGTCTATCTATCTCCTGTCTATCTTCCTATCTATCTCACTGTTGTCAGTCTCGCAGTTTACTTCTTCTATCCCACGCTGTCATCATGTGTCTATCTGACATTCTGCTTTTCTATCTCACTGTCTATCTATCTATCTTCACTGTCTTATCTATCTCACTTCCTGTCTACTATCTACTATTGGCTATCTACACTGTCTTGTCACTCCATTCTATCTATTTCATATACTAGTCTTCATGTCATCCATCTTTATTTACTCTTCCATTTTCTGTCTACTATCTCTATCTATCCATCTTTTCTGTGTTTATCTATCATCTTCTATTTATCTAACTACTTTCTTTGATCTATCTTTCTATCTACATTTTGTCTATTATTCCTTTATCTATTCACTTCACCCCCATCTGACATTATAAACTCACTGTCTGTCATCGCTCGCACTATCCAATCCCAAGTCTGTCAGTCACTTTAACTTCACTCGCCTTTGTATCTTTGTTAACTATCCATGGTTAATAAACTCCCTTTTGCGCGATCTGGTCTCTATCCTCACATCTGCTATCTATTCCATTTTACTGTCAAACTAATTCTACATTTTATTACTTTTTAATGTTAAATCCATCTTTAATATTTACATTCCAATGGATTCTTCGCCAAAAGATCACTTTTTCCCTTTTCTTTAGTACAATATCCATCATTTTTGCTTTTTATCTAACTGACCTCACCAAATTGTGTCTATTTTTCTCTTATCTATTGACTAGAAAAACCATTGAAAGAATATAAAGTCTTAAACAGATTTTAAGATATTTTCGCTTCTCGCAAACAACAAGCCAAACAAACCAGAAGAATCTAAAGACTGCAGCTAATAATTCCATCGTATCTAAAACAACAAAATGCAAATAACTCCTTCTTCGACGCTTCCGACTAGGGATGTCTCCCCCAGTCATAACTATTTATACTTTCCATTTATACCAAAATAAACTCACATTTTAGATAATAATCATTTCGTAGAATAAATATACACCAGCTTTTCTAATCAATATGTATATACCGAAAGTTATGAATAGTTCATTTGCATAAGAATCCTGTTTTGTTTGTATAACTGTGAGTGCATACGTTTGTTTGTCTTACACTTTTCTCTCTCTATGTACTCCGCAAATCTCCTCTGCTTCCTGTTCATATCTTTTAATACAAATCTTTTAGGCATATTACTGCTACTCAGATATGCATTACACATGCTTACCACATATAACATATACCTTACACGCAAAGAGATATAACTAACAATTGTATTATAATTATACAAATTAAATACTAACCTCTGTGTCTCTGCTTAGTGAAATTTTACTGTAAATATTAAAGATGAGACGTCTACATGAACCTTAGTTAACTCATGCCAGTGTGTGAAATGTAAATGAATATCTATTGACAACGAGAAGAGTGAGAGATGAACGATGTCTATATATCTATTTATCTATCTATCCATCTTCTTTCCATCTACCCATTTTTCTGTCTATCCACTATCTATCCATCTTTCTCTGTATTCATCTATCTATCCATTTTTTCTGGATAGATAGATAGTTAGATAATATAAAAATGGACAGATAGATAATAATAGAAATGGATAGATACAGACATACAAAACAAAGCAATCTGAAAAGCTGCAGCTTAAAGTTCCGATTGCATGTTAATAACCATTCAAATGGCCTAATGAGTAGACTCCTGCCTTCGCGGCGGGGGACTGGGGTTCGATCCCAGTCCTACTCATTTTACTCTTGATTTATGGCCATAAATAAACTATTTTATCAACAATTTTCGTAATAGTAATTAATCAAACATTAAAAATATGCACGCCATAGAGAATAAGCGAAAGAGTAAGTAATAATCACATCGTAAAGCAAAAGCAACAAATAACAACAAAATTATTTATCCTTTTTTATCCGATGAAACGATTTCTTCGTAAAATCCTCAATCAAGAGAGTAAATCTATATATATAATAATCTATATATATTCATACATATAATTACTGAGGTGCCAATATCATAATATAAAATCATGTTTATATGTAAATATAACCACTATAACCAGGTGAGATAATGAACGATGGTAGATAAGTATATATATATATATTATATATATTATATATATATATATGTGTGTGTGTGTGTGTGTGTGTGTGTGTTGTGTGTGTGTGTGTGTGTGTTGTGTAGAGAAAGAAAAGATATACAAAATAAATTTGAAGATAGAGAGGAGAGTGTGTTTTGTGTGTCTTCTCGTTTGTTGGGATTTGCACTTCATAATCTCTAAATTATTCTAATAGGTCTAAATATTACCTTTTTCAGTATTAGTAATACAATTAATATATTTTATGACATGAAATCGAAAGTAACCAAGCCCCCCCCCCTCCGCCTCGAGGCTCATTAAGCCATTTTAGATATATGTTATTATGCTCTTCGGGATTAATGAGCTGCATTGTATGTCAGTATAATGTGTAGTTGTTGTTTTCTTTAAAATCTGATTGTCATTAAAGTATGCTTAGTATTCCTTTTTTCGTGTGAGTAACGTATGTGTCCATAAATACATACAGGGAATAAACAAAATGAGGGAAAGCTAGATGATGAGAGAGAAAGGAAAAGTGAGCGAGAGGAGAAGAGAGAGAGAGAAGAGAGAGAGAGAGACTATCTGTGAGTTTGCAGCCACAGTCCAGTTTACTTTTAGATTAGAAAAACATAAAGGTGAGAAAAGGACGGAAACGGAAACAATTGACTGAAAGAGAAAGACAAGAAAAAAGGAACACGATAATTATTAAAATAATGATATAAAAATAGTAATAAGTAATAGCAATAATAGATGGGCAGATAAACAGACAGATAGATATATAGATATAGATAGATGTAGATATAGTTATAGGTATTTGTTTGTGTGTATGTGTACTCGTGTTTATATGTCTGTAAGGTTACGTTTTTCGAATATAACTGTATATACACTGAATTTTAGTAGCATGCTATCAGTGATTTTTTCAGCTTATGAATAAAGTTAATCCATACGTTTCCCATGGCAATGAATAAAGTCTTTACATCCATACGTTTCTTGCATCATGTTGCATTGTACATTTCAACTTCACTCACTGCGCTAAACTTGCGCTTCCATCTTTATACGTGTAATATGTCACCCTTTTGCATTACACATTTACACATACCACAGTAGTTATAGTTATTTTTTTTTCTCTCTCTCTTCCTTGTCCATCTTTCTGTACGTGTGTGGGAGGTAGGAAAAAAAGAACGTTTTTTATTTTACATATATTATTTCATTTTACACGATGAAGATCAAACTGCAAATGAGCTAATCAGGAAATATGCATATCCAGAGATCCGAGCTGCTAATTTTATTGCAACTTGTTCTATATCTATTCTAATATGTAAAAATTTTACTCGAGTAAAAAAGAAAAAAATAGAAAGAAAGAAAAAAAAGAAGAAAGAGAGAAAAAAAAAAAAAAAAAAAAAAAAAAAAAAAAAAAAAAATAAATATATATATATATAAATATATATATATATATATATAATAATATATATAGTATATATTATTTATGACATGATTAAGATCCCATGTTATCATTGTATGAATGTTTACCCACTGTTTTTAACATGATATTAACATGATTTTAACATCATGTTATCATTGTAATATTATTTACCAACAGCTGCCGATTTCTTTATATTCTTTATATTCTACTTGAATGATGAATACAACAGAAAAAATATATATATGGCGTAGATTTTTACTCCCAAACATCCTTTATGGTAGTATTGAGAGAGAGAGAGACTTGTATAAACGTGAATGATAATATCGATGATACTGTATGTTATTAAAGTATCGCGTGGCACAATAATCAAACAGATATGATTCAAAGCTCTTAAGCAATTTATTGCAGATTGCCTACAACGAGAAGTCATCAGGTAAAGTAATTATAAGAGAAGCTGCAATATTTTTGAATTAATTGTCAGCCGAATTAGTGCTGTCGCTGGCACCACAACGGGTAAGGACTAGTTTCAGCCGTGTCAGCACCAGCTGCACACGTGAGCTAGTCGGCATTAGTCGACACAGGCCGGGCTCCCCTCATCGGCATAGCCACGGGCGAGGCTAAGCTTCGCATATCGGACTTATCCTTAGTAAAATACTTATAGTTAGTAAAATAACTCTATATGAATGTTTTAATAAACTTCCCACTTTTTATTCTATATTTCTTCTCTATATATTAATATTGTTATGTACTCTCATTTTCTTAGTCAAATTAACGGAATATAATCATAGAAACTAATATGATATTTCATGAGGAATTTCGTTATCATGCCCTTGGTTTGTGCCTTGGCCCCTTGTATTTTTTCTCAGTCTCTTACCTTCTTTTCTCTCTATGTTCTTCCCATGCATCTCTCTCTCTCTCTCTCTCTCTCTCTACTCTCTCTCTTCTCTCTCTCTCTCTTCGTCTCCCTGTCTCATATCTCAATATTATTTACAAATATGTTTAGGCACTATTACTGCCATTCAGATATGCATGTACGCAAACTTTACACACATACAACACATATCCGCGCTTACTCACAAAGAGATAGAAGCTAAACAAATTCTTTGATAATTAACACAATTTAAGATGCTAACCTCTGTGTCCTCCGCTTTGGTGAAATGTTACTATAAATATTAAAGATCAGACGTTTTTAATTAACCTCAATAAACCCACTGCCAGTGTATGAATATTTTAACGCCGTGGTTATTGTTCCGGCACCGGATCTCACCACATTGTGGCTATTCGTCCGGCATGCATGCTTTGCGCACGAATACACTCTCGCTCTTGCGCAGTCATCAAAACAAACATTGGCGCCATTATTTTGTCGTCGTTGTTGGGGGATAACAATGGATTCCACACGGGGACCTCTGAAAACTAACAAATTTGCTGAATAATGACAAGCTGGAGATTTTCAATAGCCAATGAAAGACCATATTTTAGACTTTTCTGGGGGATCATGCCCTGGATGTTCCTGTGTCTATCATCCTCTATCTATCTCTGCTTATTTATTTTCCACACGGGACCTCTGAAAACAACAATTTGCCGAATAATGACAAGCTGGAGATTTTCAATTAAATAGCAAACAAAAAATGCATCCTGCAATATTGCCGGGAAAATAGCTCTACAGGATAGGTGTCCGACAGAAAATGCCGGAAAAATATCTTGCTGTCTATTTATCTCGCTGTCTGTTTGTCTATCTCGCTGTCTATCAGTCTATCCGAAATAAACTAATCCACCAATAATGTTCAATTACAAAAAACAATCAAACAATTTAAAATTAGTGTAGATCCGAAGATGAGGTGCCATTCGCCAAAAGATCCCGTTAAAATTTAGTGCAAATACGAAAGTTAGACTATTTACCGCTGAACCAAAGTTTTGTCAGTGTAAAATGCCAAATAAGATATCTACTGATTAGGAGAAACAGTGAAAGCAAGATTAACCGATAAATACAAAGACGGAATAAAGATAGAAGAGCGTGATTTTGGCATTACTCATGTGCATAGACTGCAATAATTACAAGTATAAAATCACACACACACACAAAAGAATAAGAAAAAGAGTACTAATAACACCGTAACCCCCTAAAAAAAAGAAAAAAAAAAGTACATCACCTTATTCTTTTTTATCCAACGAAACAATTTCTCACGTAAGTGATGCAAAAC
>NC_051399.1:34941582-34944082 GCF_015228065.2 Penaeus monodon
CAGCTCTGGTCATTTCAATGAATTGATTTCCATCCTGTACAAGATTATTGTTCTTTCAAGATTCAGTAAACTTTGTTGCGTAAATATCAGTATTGAATTACATTATAATTACAATCAGAAAAAAAACGATGGTTACCTTTACTTGTGGTCAATGAAGAGCTGAACGCTTCTCTCTGTTAACACCGGATTACTATTCCACACCACTTCGTCGACGTTTCATATTAGTTTGTGCAAAGGGTAATGATACTTATTTTCTGACTGTGCATTTAGTCCAAAAAGGTTTTATAATTTTTTATTTAAAAAAGGTGTACGCTTTGCAATTGGGAGGTAATCGATGTCCTGGCCCTTAGTTATTGCAGGATATGCATTGCAATCCATCTATATCTTCTGTCTGGGAAATCGTACACTACCAAGCACCCAAATGCGCACACAGGTGCGTAAAAAAATCGACAGTTCGTCCAGGTTGCTCATAAAAATAGGGGAAGGGTGAAAAAAGACAGAGGTGTCTTTAATTCAAAATAACGTTCACTACTACCAGTATAGTGATTAGCGAGCAAATTAAAGTCTGCTTTGCTACTGCAAGAACAATGTGACTTATGGGATCAAGTTAAGCTTTCAAAGCAACTCTCTCGTGTTAAATTGTTTGGCAATGTCACTCATCCTATTTAACCTCATTCGCAAAGTGTATAATTTACTGATGTTACTCGTCTTTGCATAAAGTACTGAGTGATGAAATGTGTCATCTTCGTAATTCTATAATATTGGTCCCCGTCTCGCTCGATACGTAGTTTGTCAGTTATCATTCTACATAAATGATTCTAGTATGATATTCTTTGCTGCTTAATTTTCAGTGACTGAAGACATTGTCTTTGATAATGCGCATGCTTCGTATACACTGTAAAATTCGACTATTTATGACAATGAATAATAAAATAAGTAATAATTTAATGTTACCTTTTCTGTGATAAAGTATTAGCAGCTTAGGTTTCATGTACATTTAAAATCAAATTCCTAACCTTTTTTAATGATATGATAATAGAAATGACAACCTGTTTTTTTAAACGTAATGATCAATAACGAAACATCAACCAGTGGCCAAACGCTCGCAGTATTAACTTTCCATTTCCTCGTAACGCCAAACTGGCTGCAGTTCTGGAAAATTCTCGGAAATTCACTGAGAAAGACTCAACCAAGACTGAGTTGTTGCTAATACCTAGACTAGTATCCACGCTGCCCATGATTTGTCTTCGTCAGGAGCAGACGAAATAATAAGTAATGTTGGCCATAAATGCAGGTTGTGTGATGGGTAGCGTTGGCTGCATCAGCTCGCATAAGTGACGGATACCGTTTGTATACAACATAGCTTGCCTTTGCCAGAGAGTAAGAGGGTAAACTGGGATATGCACTGAAAAAAAAACAATGACAGCAACCTTGAATTGTTAATAATCAACATGTACCAACCATCCAGACACCATTCCTCTAATGCAGTGGTTCTTCACCTGAGTTCGATCGAACCTCAGAGAAAGTCGAGTCCGTCTCAGGGTTGGGCAGAGGTCGCTTCCGTTCACCAACTCGTATGATTCATGATGTGTGAAATTAATATTTCGCTGCTTTTGTTCTTTGAACACAGTGATTTTGTGCGCAACTGGTGCATGGTTCATTGTGTGCGCTATTATAACATATACCTTTGCTTTGAAGAAATCATATTTTATTTTTCCAATTAGAAGGGTCCGGTGAATGCACGGATGAAACTTGTAGGGTTCTGTACCTCCAACAAGGTTAAGAACCACTGCTGTAATGTGAGCAAATTTTCTTAATCTCTTCATGGATACGTAAATGAAATTCGTATTCATATGCATATTTAATATTTCTTAATTAATAAGGAAAATATAACACGAAGCATACACATATATAAAACCACGAAAACTACGTCACTTTACAAATGATGTCCATAAAATCATGCTTGAGCTAACTTACCACGTGTGTATAATTTGACATGCAATACCCAATGCCTTTTTGCAAATCTACAACAATTAAGTTAAAACAGGGCTGTATAAAGAAGTGCGGGTGATTGGGAGAGTGGGTGTGAGAAACCCAGCCTCAATAAAACAGCGTAGAAATATTGTTTTTATCTGCCACAGAAAGCCGCCATTTATTTCAGTCGTATATCTTAAATACATGTGGTATTACCAGGTATTCTGTATTTTACGATATACGATCAAAGAGTCCCCGAGTTACCCCCCCCCCCTACCTTACGATGGCCGAGGTAGTGGGGGCAGACATGCAAGCAAACATGCATTAAAGTATTCACTACACCTTGTATGAAAATACGCATGTTGGCGAATAAACGCACAACATGAATCTGTACACACAATATATACTGTGCATCCTTCATAGTATAGTATATTAACCCTTTTGTATATGTAATCATTCATTCTTCCAAATGATAGATAGTGAGAAAACTCCTTTGGAATAAAAAAAAAAAAAAAAAAAAACAAAA
>NC_051399.1:34961582-34984082 GCF_015228065.2 Penaeus monodon
AGTTATAAAAATATGAATTGTAAAGTTCACAACTGTTTATTTGTATACAAAAACACTTCCGTGTTGATACAATGGAAGAAAAACCCACAATACAATAACTAGATTTATTGAAAATCCTGAGGATTTCGAAACTGTAGTCTCATTTTCAATAAATCTAGTTTTTGTATTGTGGGTTTTTCTTTCAACTGTTTATTTGTACGATGGTATAATGGTTATTAGAAAATTGAAACTGGTATAGGAGTACGACGTCTTCCATTATTTTAGTCTTTCTAAAGATGAATTCACCAAAATACGGCAGCTTCTCACTATGGACGAGCTTTTTGAATTTTTGCTTAGTGATTGTCTTACGAATTCAGATACCGCATTGCTCACCATCTTCATCGGCCCCCCTTTATCTTCTCCCTTAGCTCTCACCAACCCATGTTTTCACATACGCACTCCTACATTCTCCTTTCTTCCTCTCTCCTCCTACCTCGTCACATATCTCAGTCTCATAAAGTTCATCACTGAGCTTGCTTATTTCGATCTGAGTCTTCGTCACCGCCAGTGGGGACTTCACCTCTGTCCGCTTTTCGTCTTTGTGGCTGCCTCCACAAAGCGCCGGTCTTTCCATCTCGTAAAAATTTAGCTTCACGTTATACCATGATACATTTTTTCATCACTGTATGTAAATATATACGTTTAAGTCGATATATGTCCATAACATCAGCTAAATAAAATCTTCAGTATGTACCAAACTGTAACCAAAATCGTCTGTTATCAAAATATAAACTAAATATTCTGTGGGTCATAATGCATGGCTCAGTAACATAAAC
Source organism: Penaeus monodon (assembly GCF_015228065.2). NCBI lineage: Eukaryota > Metazoa > Arthropoda > Malacostraca > Decapoda > Penaeidae > Penaeus > Penaeus monodon. Next base: position 34,962,398 of record NC_051399.1, read on the forward strand.
GTTTTTTTTTTAAATTACAATAGATATATGTAAATACAAAAGATTATTTATAACATCTTCAGCATATAGAACCGGGATTTTTACGCTATCAGTTTTACAACCATATGTCAAGTTTCTCATCCTTTATTCCTTTCACATTTTCTGTGGATCATCTCATCCACCCAGTTTCTTCACTTTCTTTTTCGGCCAGCGTAGTGGAACGTTAGAAACCACTCTCATTGTTATAAAACTCTCTGTTTAAAGAACTCCATTGCTAATTCATATAAACAGGTAGAATAAACACAATCGAAATATACAAACTATGATTAGTTATTACATTTATTGCAAAAGAATCGACAGAGCGTTTGCAGCAAACTTTTTGATCAATGTAACCCGCGGAGCGCTTATGTCATACTCGTAAACAGATTAATCGGTTTATGTCATATATGTAAACATAATAATCCTTGAATTAATATCGGTAAACATAGTAATCATTCAGTTAACATAGTAATCATTATATTGATTATGATAATCATTGTATTCACTGTTATAATAGTTTTCATCATAATAATTATTATATTCTTCATGATATTCATTGTATTCGTTATAATAATCATCATCATAAATATATTCACTGTAGTCGGCCGGTCCGATGATGTGTCTGCGCTTTCTTGAAACTGGAGCAGCAATAGCGGCAGTTACCACTGCACAAATAAACATAAGCATCGCAATTAACCTGAAATTCATTGTGAACTGTAGTCAGGTAGTGATTCACTGCTGTTTGGAGGCACAGGAGGCACCTCTTTTCTACGCTGTCCGATCGCAGGAATGCGGGGAACCTTTCTGTAGTCCACAGGAACAGTTCCCTAGGCGTCTAGCAATCACTGAAGCTCGATTGTATACATTTGTACATAAAAATATTATATATATATATATATATATATATATATATATATATATATATATATATATATTATATATATGTATATATATATATATATATATATATAATATATATATATATATATATATATATATATATATATATATATATATATATATATGGAACCAATCAAATATATCAGTATCAAGCTATCATCATTTGACACGTTATTTGATTTGGTCCGATAGCATAATGCAACGGAGACAAACCGCCCCAAAGTTGCATATATAATAATCTTTATTTTTATAATCATTATCTAAACTAGGTATTCTGCGAGACATGCGTGGCTCAACTCCACAAACTTTACAAAAATTGTTTCTTTTCCCAAATCTAAGTAACTGATTATATATAATTACGAATAAAGCTGATTCACAATAGCCTTTCCAATGTGTATGAATATAACCGGGCATATTTTTATGCATAGGTTTATTCAAGTCTTCTCTTCAAATTCTTATTTTCTTTGTCTTTTGTCCCGTTCACCTTTTCTTCGGACATGCTTGTCCTTTCCTCCTACCCACTTATAAAACTGCTTTTTCCTACATAAGCATATATTTTATTACTTTTTTTTCGGTACACAGGACACCTCAGTGTAGGGTATCAGAAAACATCTATAAATGCTTTAAAACAATAATAGTCGTAGTAATGACAAGTTCCTGCATTCCGCATGTCCATAGAAAGAATGTGAATGTTGCAAAGAATATTATTACCTTTTGCATTTATACTACAAATGATCATTTGGTGAAGGAAAATGGTGAAATAAAAAGGGAAACATGCATCCGTAAACTTTATGAAGCCGGTATAAACCATTTGAAGAAGAGAAGATTATACAAAAATGCTTAAGTGTAAAATAAACAAATAAATAAATAACCCAAAAAATAAAAAAAAATAGACAAATATAAAAAATAATCCAGTGTTATCTCAGGAATTATGGAATCCTGTAAGCAGATCTTGAAATCATGGGCAGGAAGCTTTAATCAAAGCGAATCCATTGCGAAGGTCTAATGCACTGAAGCAAGAGTGACCCCGATTGTCAGAAAATAAATAGCATATACGTAGTTACGAATCAGAAAACAGGAAATATCGTGGAATATTCATAGTAAAATATCAATAGACAAAGCTACTTGAAAAAAGAAAACACTTTATGCTTTCCCAATTACATTAAGGCGTTTGATAGAATTAACCACGTAAATCCAATCTCTTAAAAGATGTTATTAGAACTATAACATTAATATGATTGGAAAAAGTGAGATGTAGTGATCAAAGAGATACTTATACTTGACGTGCAAAAACAACATCCTAGAACCATGTAAAACAAAGAAACCAAAAAGCAATGAAAGTTTGTTTTACAATAACTGGTTATATTCGGTTAGCATCTATGAACAACAGGAAGAGTTGTAGGAATGTGCGTGCGCAGATAATATTTCTCATTAAACAATATTTAAAAGACAAGTTAAGTTTGCAAGTTTCTGTAGTAATGTAAACCAATGTATTATTAATATTAATATTAATATTAATAGCATTTATAGTATTAATAGCATTTATAGTATTAATAGCATTTATAGTATTAATAGCATTAATAGAGTTAACAGTATCAATAGTATTTATGGTATTAATAGTATAACAATTATTTTTATTATTATTATCATTATTATTAATATTATTACCATTATTATCATTATTATTATTATTATTATTATCATTATTATTATTATTATTATTATTATTATTACTATTATTGTTATTACGATAATAATAATAATAACTATTATTTCTCTTATCATTATCATTAATATTATTATCATCTATATTATTAACATAATGTTAATAATATTATCAATATCAATAATGTTAATACATTATTGATATTAATAATATTATTAACATTATTAGTATTATGAATATTATGAATATTATTAACATTATTAATATTATCAATATTAGTAACATTATTATTTTCAATAATACTAATATTATTATTATTAATATCATTAATATCATTAATATTATCAATACTATTAATCTTATAAGCATTATTGTTATCCTTATTACCATTTTCATTATTATCATCATTATTACTACCACCGTCATAATTGCAGTAATAATAATTAATGATAATCAATAATAATGACAAAAATAATAATGAAAGATAAGTATAAAAAATAATGATAAAAAATGATGATAGAAAATAATGATAAAAAATAATGATAAAAAATAATGATAAAAAATAATGATAAAAAATAATGATAAAAAATAATGATAAAAAAATGATAAAAAAATGATAAAAAAATGATAAAAAAATGATAAAAAATAATGATAAAAATAATGATAAAAAATAATTACAAAAATAATAATGATAAAAATAATTAGAAAAAATAATAATGATAAAAAATAATGATAGAAAAAATAATAAAAATACTAATATTGATAATATATCATAACGATAAAAAATAATAACCATAATAATCCTTGAACACAAATACTGCAACGCGTATACAAAGATGAAGAGGAAAACAGCTTTTTTGAGGCTGTTTGCACCAATGCAAGCAACCATATCCAGGAAAGGTAGCTTGATCCTTTTAGCAACGATGCAGGTGTATAATTGCTTCTACGATCCTATTTACTGGGATTGTTGAGTGGAATGCAAATATTTACCAAATTAGATATATAGGATTAGCATTTACAGACGCATACAATCAAACTTTAATTGCTTTCGGTCACCATGTAAATCTTTTCTGTGGATTGCGGAAAGGTATCTCCGCGTCCCTACGAACGGGGGGGCAGCGCTTAAAGGAAATGCCTCCTGCGCCTCCAACAGCAGTCAACTACCGCATGGTTAGTGGTTCATAATGCTTTCCAGGTTGATTACAAAGTTGGCGTTTCTCTCTGTAATGGTTGCTACCATTACTGCTGCTCCAGCTTATGGTGGACGCACAGACATCATCATACTGGACGACTATGTTGATTATGTTTATGATGTGCCTTATGACGATTACTTCTACGAATATAATGATCACCATGTTTACGAATATGGCATAAGCACTCGTCGGCCTACAGTGCTCCAGAGGTTTGCAGATGCTATGGCAATTCTCTTTCAATAAAATCAGTTAATCAAATATTTTTTGTTTTGTTTTAAAATAAGTAGCCATCCAGCTTCCCAAACGTCAGATCCTTTTAGTAATATTTCTTTTATTTTAATGCTAATTTCTTCATAGCTCCATACCAGTCTTCTCATTTTTTTTATTATAGATAGGTTAGAATAAGAAAATGCTTTTCATTAAGCGTAGGTCATCACATCACACAAATTATTTCCAGGGCAGATAGACATATAAGGTCATTGGTCACACACACAATATACAGAAGTATTAGCTATATACTTGATATAGTGATAATGGTAATATAAATTATAGTAATAACAATAGTAAAAATGATTACGATGAAGATAGTAATTTATAAAGATAATAATAACAATAACAGCTATAACAATGATAATGGTCATAACAATAACAACAAACAATGATGATAATAATGCTAATAATGATATGATAATAATATTTATGATGAAAATGAGGATAATGATATTGATAAAAACGATGATGATAATAAAAACAAATAGCACCAACAACAATAATGATTATAAAAATAATAATAACAAGATAATTAGATAAATTTCCTAAAAATAATAAGAATGAAGTGATAATTATAATAGCGAGCGATAATGATAAGTGGTAGAAATAACGGTAATTGTAATATTGATGGTAGTAATGATAATGATGATTATAATAACAATAATAATAAAATAATAGTAACAGTGACCGTGCTGCTACTACTACTAATATAATGATAATAATAATAATAATGATATAATAACAACAGTGATTATAAGGATAATACTAATAATGATATCATGATATCGGGTTCGTTTTAGGAATCAGAACGGTCAGAACAGAAACACACAAGGCACTAAAATACACTACACAAAACAGGATATATACAGTACAGCAGGTAGAGGATCTAGCGGAGCCGGCGAAGTTACATGGCGGAAGGGAGCACACAGGTCAAAGTCACGGGACAACTGCTGAATTTTTATTTTTATTATTTAGATTTGCGAAGGTCTAGCTTCGCCAGGACCTTCCATATATGGCCCGGCTTGTATCAGCTATTTATGTCTGTCTCATTTTGTTCTCTGGCACTCGATGCTTACCGTGGTGGCGGGATTGCCAGCAAGCGCTCCTGCCGCCAAGATGTAAGCATGCGGCATAATCTCTTTACCAGCTCGGCGGCTGTTGTGGGGGATCCCTGTTTCAGAAATTATGTCTGCTCACAACTCTGTAAGAATAACTTGGTAGCTCTATTGATTGTTTCAGAGAGTGCCAGTGGCTCATAGCCTGTGGCGTCTTTGAGTACCATCTGGCCGAGGGGGAGGATCTCGTTTCCTCTCTGTGAAGCTGCAGGAGAAAGGCAAGAACTGTGGCACTGGATATGTGCCTTAAGATTTTTCGGCTTGGTTGTATGATGAATCAAATGTATCGCCAGTATTGTTTTAAGAGTATTATTGGTTTACCATTATTTTTCGGATCATCACTGCCAGTAATTTTAGTTATTTTCCTAATGGTTACGGAAATTAGTAATTTTCAGTGCTGATAAAAAAAAATCATAAGGAATGGATAATTTTACAGTCTAGAGGTCCTGGTGGTACCTTTTACTACAAGTATGTCCAAAACTTTTTTATGGTTCCCATTTTTACATGCTCTCTAGTGCCATCTGCAAACGTAATGTATAAAACAAATGTTTCCATGTTTCAAAAAAAAAAAAAAAAAAAAAAAAAAAAAAAAAATCATGGAACAAAAAGAGATACTAGATTAAGTCAACAAACTTTTCAGATGTCTCCGTCTGCTTGGGATTGGCCACCTCGCTCCAAAGCTGGATGAACTGACAGATACTGGCAGAGCATTAAGGATCATCTCTGCTCTTGATGACAAGATATCTGCAAAACAGTATTCAGAGTGCTCAGTTATACTGAGACTTTATGAACTATAATTACAGCAAATGGTGGAAAGGAGGTACCCATTCTCTTTTGTGATTAGAATGTAATAGATATTATTTTAAAGTATGATGATTTAGGGTCACAAGTGAAGTTAGGGCATTGATAAAGAAATAATATAAATTTATTTATGTGATTTTTATTTTGAATAGAAGAAAAGACAATATTCCTTATATAACTGATGAGTCACTTGGAACTTTTATAACTTTTTTTCCAAAATAATAACTTGGTCTTATTGGTGAGTCTTCCCATTGCCATGTTTGTTTACATGGACTTTTACTGAAGATAAACTTATCATTATCTTCTTTAAGACTCATTTGGTCTCACCAAGAGAATCAGTAAAAATATTTACTTTGTTGCAGTAATGAAACAACAAACAGATGTTGGTTAGGAGCTTTGCTAATGTTATGACCCACTCTTTGCAGATAATGAAACAGGAAGAACTTAGAAACAAGCCAGCCAAGAAAGTACTCAAGGTTCCTGCTCGCAAAGAAAACTTTGAACAAGAGAATGCTGACCCAAACATCATTTCCACGAATCCTGAGGAGCCAGTTGGTAAAGTTTCCATCAGCACGTGGAAAGAAACCTTGCCTACTTGGTTTTGGAGACATTACTGGAAGAGAAGTGTTGTCAGAGTAAGAACCTTGGGGGGGGGGGGACGAAAAATTTGGCTGGGCTCAATAAAGTATTTAAGATATTTGTAGAGATGGGGGGGGGGGGTAGAAGGATGGGGACGTGTGGAAGAGGGAGTATTACGGTGGACAATAAGGCTGTAAAGTAGTAATAAGGGAGGATTGGGTGATTGATGAAAAAGAGGGGGTAGAGGTGATGAAGTTGAGAATGTTGGGAGAGAAGAAATGTCTCCTGGAATGTTGAGGTGTTGACTTGGGTGGATAATGTTCTAGTAGGCATTGAGGAGGGTAGTATTGCAGTGTTCGGAGCCGTGGTCAAAGGAAAGCCTAAGGACGGGTGACCGGGAAGTTTGAGTTGGTTGGGCTATTTGATGAAGGGACAAGCTTTATTAACCCTAATAAAGGTATAAAGTCTTCATTAATGGTCATGGTAAGCCTAGAGTACGTTGGGGAGAAAAAGTCCACCCATGAGGGTCTCTTTGAGGGGTAAGGACTAGACAACTAAAACCATGGCTCATGGCTCCCTCAAGCCATTCAAGATTGGCACAAAAATCAGCCTTTCAGCACGACTGAATAGTAGAAGGGGTTGAAGGTATGTAAACGAAAAAGCAGGAGGGGGAAAAGACGGTGCAAAATTTGTTCAGTCGAGGGCTGAGTCCCAAGGAAGGGGAGATCCCCAGCATTGGGTCCCAGTCCTCACCTCCTAAACCCCCACAATAGGCATGGGATTGGGGGGTTAACATCAGTAAAATTCCTTGAAAAAAAAACTTATTGCTCTCTGTAAAGCATTTTGTGCATCTGTCAAATGAATGTTCTATCACATGAAAAAGTTAATTTTTTATTTTGTTTTAATCATAAAATGTCGACTTGCATTGTTTGACATGTTTCACATTTCCAAGATATATCTAAATATGAGAATATCTTGAGATTTTTCCCCCATCTCTTGATGAATATCAACTGTTTTCTATGCTAGTTTTTAGGTAAAATAAGAGAATTCAGTTTTATCATAATGTATTTATACCTATACATTGGTCCCACTTTAATGTAAAAAAAAAAAAGGTTCATGAGCAGTTTCCCCATATCACATGGGCAAAATTATTTTTAGCTCTGATTTATTCAAAAGATAGTATAAGAGTACAATCAACTCAAAAAGTTATTAATTAATTATTACATCTTCAATATACATTACATGACAATGCCATTAAACTGATTAACATCACAGATTAATCTATAAAATGATGCCCATACATTAACCCCTGAAGGAAAATATATCACGTCGTAGAGTCAGGCACATGTACTCGACAAGGTAACAGTAGCAAATTCCTTGTGCCTGCAGTTAAACTTGCATTCGTTTTTTTTTTCTGTGAGCCCACATAGCTCTGAATCTCTCCAGCCTTTTGGGGTTATATGAAATTATAAAATTATAGTCAGTAAAGTAATCAAACACAATATTCATATCCTAAACATTAATGGTTAAAAGCAATGTGAAAAAGGAAAATAAAGCAAAGACAAGTACAGAAAAAAATGGAAGATTTGTGATTATGGAGATTCATTTTTTTTCATCTTCAGAAGTAATCATCTGATGCCCCATTAAAAACTTTGGCATGTATCAAATCAACAAGCACTGACTAGTAATGTAATGACATAAAACTAGTGACATGTCAGTATAATGGAGCATAACACAATCCTTTAATGCAATGAGAAATGGAGAAGAAATTCACTTGTTTCTTTTATGTTTATGAGAATAGGAATGAAACAAAAGACACATAAATAACACTAATAAACATATGTATTAAAAACAATATTTCAAATATAAAAATGTAAATTAACAAACCAAATTACCTGCATAATTAGGATTGTTCATCATTTATAAGCTCTAATAGTCTTGAAAAAATCAGAGTCAGAACTATTTAAGGTCTCAGCAATTACTGCTGAAGCTTTGGCTTTACATCGCCGCCCTGGACGAACAGCAGCTGGAAGAACTTCTTGGGATGAAACATCTGGTGACATCTCTGCATTCTTCTTTTTACGAGAACCCCTGGGAGCTTTCACCGAGGGTTTCTGAACTTCCTTTTCTTTGGCTGCTTGGTTTTGTTGCTCAACATCTATAAGACTATCATCATGATTGGCTTTTTTTCTCCTTCCTTTTGGTTTGTGGGTTTGAGTATTCTCACTCCCTAACTCTTCTTCAGGATCCAGTGTCTTCTTACTTCCTCTGCCATTCCTTACTCTTGCTGTTTTAGCCTTTTCTCGTGTTTCTGATTTCTCTTCCACAGCAGTTACATTTTCCACCTGTATTTTCTTTCTCCTTGTACTCTTCTTGTTTTCTGCCATGAGGTTCTCTTCTTTTACTACTGTCAGATCTACATTTTCTTCCTGTGTCTTCTTTTGCTTTCTACTTTTCTTGGCTGGAATGGAAGTGGTCGAAGGACTTTTTATTACTGTCTCATCATTCTTTTTCCCTGCCTGTCTCTTTGTCCTGGATTTTGGTTCTGGCTGCAATGTCTCCTTTACTAGTTCTTGTAATACAGGTTCTGTCAGTTCATCAGCAGCCTGCTTGTCTTTAGAAGTATAGTATACTGAACCACTTCTTTTCTGTATGTTAATTTTCTCTTCTACATCTTCCGATTTCTTTTTACCCTTCTGAACTGGTATGGTTTCATTCAATTCAACAGCATTTTCCTTGGGCAGAGGATCTTTTGCTGCTCTCCTTGATGACCTGCCTTGCATCCGTTTAGCTGGTGCTTCTGGTAATTCTTCACTGGGTGATAATTTTGTTGGTTTTACATTCAAGTCATTCTCTGTTAACTGGAGTATTTCCACTGGTTCAATTTTCTTTCTCCTGCCTCGTCTGGGCAATGCTTTGACTGGTGATAATTCATCACTTTTGCTGTTTATTTCCTTTTCTATAGATGGCTCTACTACAGAATCCTGTTTTTCACTTTTTTCTAATTTTGTAACAGCTGTTTCCACTTTGTTGCCAAAATCTTCACTTATTACATTTTCCTTTTTCCTACCTCTTCTCTTAACTGTTTTATCTTCAGCTGGTTTCCTTTGCCTTGATTTATTTTCTTTGGGTTCAACAGATTCTTCTTCTACTGACTTAGTGTCTACTGCTTTCTTTTTGCTGTCATCTTGAGACTCCTGTCCTTGCCTATTTGCCTTCACTGGATGTAAGAAAAGCTGGTTACTATCATTATGTCCTGTATCATTTGATGAATTAAGGTCAGCATCATGAGGTCTGTTTTCTTCACAAGCTCTGGCAGATCTCTGTTGTTTTTCTAGCTTGCTTTTATGTCTCAAATTAACTTTCTTTTCTGGGAGCATGTTGTTTTCCTTTTCTTTAATATTTCTTACATTCTCGGTGCTGTTTTCAACCTCAGGTTCGTTTTTCTCGAGTTTCGTCTCCCTTGCTTTGATTTTATCCTTTTTCTGTGTGTGAGCCAAAACATCAAGGTTCTCCAACATTTCTGTGGTTTTCTCCTTCCTCTTACCTCTAACTTGCTTCCTTTTTCCTGCAGGATTATGCATGATGTCCTCTTCTAATGTTTCAGCCAACTCATTTCTGTGAAATGCATACTCATTCTGCATCTCTTCTTCATTACTACCATGACTTTCACTCTTGTTCTCAGTATCACCCATCTTAGTCCTTTTGGTATCCATAACAGAAGTATTTTCTTTTGTTAATTCATCTTCTGCTACTCTACTTGCTCCTCCAAGGTTACATGCAATGGAATTCTCATTCTTCTTGATTATTTTTCTATTCTTTGAGGGGAAAAATCTCCCAGGAATCATCAAAGTCTGAGATGCTGGTTTTCTTCAAGAAAGGAGACTCTGCAAGCTGGTTTGGTGACTTATCTTCCAAAATCCTATCCTGAAGATCAACACTGCTGGTAGCTGAATATTTTTCAGAAGTATTATTAGCATCCCAATCTATCCTAGGTCTTTCCTCCTTCAATTTTGGCTGAAGCTGCTTAGAGTTTTGTTTTACTTGAGGTTTTAGTTTTGTATCTGAAGTAGTGTCATAATTGTTTTGGATTTTGTTTCTGGGCATATCATGGTCATCTTTGGGGATCTCAATCAATACTGCGTCACCTTCTGTTGCTCCAGTCAGCTTAGCATTCTGGGGCCTCTTTGTACTTGCAACAAATATCTGAACAGAGAAATTGGGATCACTTCCAATGCTGGAATGTTCAAATGTAGTATCATTTCCACTTCCAGTACTGTTTACCAAAGAGTTGCTCTTTTCCCTTGAGTCATTCTCATTGGGTGTCCTTGGTATCTGTTTTCCTCGTGGAATATAATTTTCTCTAGCTGCTGGAGGTTGTAAAGCCACACTATTATCTACCATTACACTAGTAATTGGCAAAGGCATATCCTCATGTGAAGCATTCTGTACTTCATAACTCTCAAATGGTGTATCCAAACATCTCTCAGAAAGTTCCGACACTTCTCTAGATGATTCAACAGAATCATGCTGAAATGTACAATCACTCACAGTAACTTCAGAGGTAGGGGGTTCATCAGTGAATGGGAGATCATCAAACTCACTTAAATCTGGAATAGGTCCCATAGGCTTAGTGTTGAGAGAATCTTGACCAAAAACTAAAATCTCCTTTTTCATTTTGTTTGAGCAAATTGGCCCTACATAGTCTTCTGAGGTGCATGGGCCTCTACCTAGATTATAAGTACCTCGTCTATCACTAGCACCTGAAGGATCACTGATAGCAAATGTACCTCGTCTATCATTTTCATCTGGAGGACGACTGACAGCATATGTACCACGTCTGTCCCCTACATCTGAAGGACTACTGATAGCATACGTACCACGTCTGTTCCTTACATCTGTAGGACCACTGATAGCATATGTACCACGTCTGTCAACATCTGAAGGACCACTAATAGCATATGTACCACGTCTGTCAACATCTGAAGGACCACTAATAGCATATGTACCCCTTCTCTCCTCTTTCTCAGAATGCAAAGGGATGGCAAATGTTTCTCGCCTGTTGGTTTCACTTTGAAAAATGTTATCATCCTCATCTTGGGAAGAATCAAGGGAGTCTCCATCCATTTCAGTAGATGAGACATTGTATGTTCCTCTTCTCTTTGGTGCATTAACTGCAATGTATGTGTCATCTTCTCCATATCCATTTGGAGGGGGAAAGGTGAATGTACCCCTTCTATCAGCATCAACTTCAGTGACATTGCTGTGGGACTCTTCTCCCTCATACCCAACAGGAGGTGGGAGGGTGAATGTGCTCCTATTTTCTTCACTGTCTATTTCCTCATCATACGAATCTTCTCCCTTAAATTCTGCAGGAGGAGAGAAAGTATATGTGCCCCTTCTATCTAGACTAGTGTCATCATCTCTCTCACATTCAGAGGTGAGGCAGAGTAAATGTCCCTCTCCTATCACCAGTACCCTCACTATGTTCACTGTATGAATCTTTATTTTCATATCCTGAAGGTGGCGGGAAAGTGAAAGTGCCCCGTCTTTCACTATCAATTAAAGAATCGTCTGACAAAATCACTGTTTGTTGGCATCTTGGGGGTGTTGGGAGGACAAAGGTTCCTCTTCTGTTAGTCTCAGTTTTGTTCTGCATTGCAAGGTTAATGCCATGGTGTGACTTTTCTTCCAAGACAGACTCAGATTTTCTAAATTCTGACTGATCATCACTAGAATTAAGATCTTCCTCTGCCTTTGGTGTTCTGGGAAGCTGTCGTCCACTTGGAATATGATTAGTTGCTGGAGCAACAGACGAAAAAAGTGAATCTTTGTCACTGTTTTCTATTGCACATGAAGTTTCTGGAGAGTCAGCATCTTCAGGTGGAAGATTAGATGGTTTGACAGGAGTTCTGGGTAGTTGGCGGCCTATCAAAAAGAAGAAAAAAATTAGGAAAATATGTCTTCTGGAGGAGGGGGGGGATAAAATAAAGAAAAGAAAGAAAAAGAATATTATAAATAAATAATAATAATAATATAGAGCATATCATTTATTTCTAGACCATCCCTAACACCAATAGCTAAATTCAGAGTTTGCACTCCTGAAAGATATGTTTATTTTGGTGATATTAACCCATTCCTAACAGGTGGCATTGTACGCACATGCCATGGCATGGCGGGACTATCTGCCGGGGGCATGTATGTACATGCCATGGTGTATGTATGGAGATGCCATGAGTTATTTTTTGTTGCAATCATGGCAAAATATTATTTTTCAGCCTCTGAAAGTGTGATTGAGTCGTTTTTAACATTTTCTTGTTTTTACTATGAAAAAAAAAAATAATAATAATAATAAAAAAAAAAAAATAAATAATAAAAAAAATAAATAAATAAATAAATAAAATAACAACAACAACAAAACGACGATTTTAACTCTATGATGCTGCACACTGCTTATTTTATTCAGACTATAGACTGAATAATGATCAACTATGGAGTCTATATAACAACAAAAATACCCTTCAGTCTCGATTTATCAGGAAGTTTGGCAAGTAGAGACTTTAAAAAATAATGAAAACTGAAAATACAACATATTTTCATAGTATTATGAAAAAATGGCATGGGATGCTGGTATTTAGCATGAGTGGTCGTGCAAGCTAGGGCGACGATATAAGCCCCCAGCAGCGAAGCCCGGGCCATTATGAATACTACCCGTCGGGAAAGGGTTAACACATCCATAATGGGGATTATCACTGACTGCATGATTGTATATCTCCTACAACAGCCCCCCCATCCCCTTTTTTTTTCAATGCAAACTTTCACATTACTCAATATACATCTCTCTGAATGAGTATCTGTAATATATTTCTGGCAGCATCTTACCACCAACAAATCTCTAATGAAATTTATGTTGTCTAAAATTTGCATTACAAAATGTAATGTTCAGAAGAGGCAGCACTTGTAATTGGCTGAAATCTTAAATAAATTGTGCATGCATTTAAAATACTACTAATGTTATGGTTTAGTACTTTAATCACAAACTATTTCTAACTATATTATTCACCATATGATTTAATCCTTACATGAAAAGTACTGCCATCATGATTTTTACAAGATATTCAAGACTACTGGGACCATATCTATCAAAAATCTTTGCTTCTGGATGCTTATCTACATTGTTTCTATTTTTCACATTGTTGCATTTCCCTGCTCTTCTTAAAGATCTCTTTTGCGTAGTGTTTCTTTTCTGCACACAAAATAAAACTAAAACTTTGAATGTGTTGTCCCGAGTCTCTTATCTACTGCAGTTACAGTTCATTTCATGGTAAACTAATGTTTTACCATAGTCTAACGTGATTTATGTGATTGGTGGGAAGAGGGATGGTAGGTGGAGCTATAGAATTTCTAGGGCAATATACAGAGCCCCCCCCCCCCCAAAAGCCAAAACACAACACAAGGATTACTCAGCAACACTGTATGGGAAAGAAAGAAAGGAGAAAAAATAGAGCCAAGGCAGAAATGTGATCATGGGGGGGGGGGGGGGGTTGACTTCCATTTACAAATTCATTACTCTATGACATGATATACAAACTACATGTCAATAAGATTATATATGCAAATACCAATGATTAAATGTAACACTGAGCATGTATATCATTCATCATCTTTTCATACCTATCTACAAAATCTGTTTACAGAGATAACTATGATCAAACATATAACAGAACAAGCTGCAGTATATGGCCTGCACCCAAAGACATTTGAGGGGTAGAGAGAAGCAGATGTAGAAGAGGATGCAGTAGAAGATGGGGTGAAATGTTTAGATTGTCTGAAGCCATGAGTAGAGCAAGGAGGAAGAGGAGTAGGCACTGGAGAAGAAGAGATTGGAGTGTCTAGATTTAGAATAGAAAAGAATTTGACTGGGAAATGGAAGGGGTAGAGGTAGGAATGTAGGGAGTAGGAGGAAGAGATACATCTTGGCAAAAAGGAGGAGGGGCAGAACAAAGGACAGCACAGGGTTAGGGAGCAAGAGAAAAATCTCACCGACATGCTTCTTGCCTGGCCTCATGTAAAGTGAGGCCAAATTTGAATCTGAGGACTGCTACCTCAGACTCAAAGCTTGCAGGTAGGGCAGCCCCTATAAAGTACATTATGGAAACCATCTCATCTGACACGTGTGTGACTATGCAGACCAGTTTAAACAATCATGGCCAGGTTGTCCACATAGATGGCAGTAGATTGTGGAGAGACAGTACTTTGACAGTATTTCTGGCATTGATGGGGGAGGGGTCAATATGGTCAGACAGGGTAGGACTCTCCACCAATATGAGGTTATATCTATGGAAGGTAATATTGGCTACATTAGTGTAGGACTCTCAACGATCTTTGAGGCGAATAGTGTACAAAGTACTGATACTGCAGCATAGTTAACAAGGTCGTCTTCAAAGTTTCTGACAGGGCAATCTGTCAGGGAGATGGAAACAGTTCTGGTACAAGTTTTAAAGGAGGAGTGAGGCTGGGCAATGACTGGAAGAGTGCTGGCTCCTGGGAGGATGCCATTTCCATGCTCAGGATCCTATTCCTGCCTGCCATGGCCAGCAGCATAGGTTGTATAACAAAAAATAGAATATTACTTTTTTTTTTTATGAAATGACACAAATAATAAAATGTTACTTATTGTTACCATTGCACTGAGTCATGGACTATTTATAGAGATGATCTGGAGTCTGTGCAAGGAAAACAGTCTATTACCATCTGGATAAAGCAAACCAATTGACAAATATAGATGGAAAATGGGGGAAAATCTAAAAACACTTCGGCAGAAAAAGAGTAAATAATATTGCAGATGGGAGGCATGGAGTCTTGTCATCACAGATGATTGTTTGTGTGTGCCCAGCTTACAAGCCACACAACTGTCAGAGTGGCCACTCAAATAGGCTTGATGCCTGTATTTTGGGCTATGTGTGGGCAGTGAAGTATCCAGATCCATGGGGTTAATATCATACAAGTAATTATTATAGGCACCTGGGAGACCGGATAACTCTCATATAATTTTTGGAAAGGAAATATATGTTAAGTTGTGGCCACACAATTAATTTGTGATAATATCCAATCTTTAAAGGTGCCCCAACTTATATGTCAGCTATTTTTGAAAATGCTGGTCACAAACTGAACCATCACCTATATGATCAATTTCAGTCAACAAAGCAATGAGGTCCTTCGTCTCAACAAACTCTGCCTTCAAGAATTCACATTCAAGTCAAAACAATCTCTGCATACCTATTGGATAGGTATGCAGTTGTCATTTAAAAACAGATTTTCACCATATCACAATATTTTGATTATCAAATATAGTCCCTAACTCATCCTTACTCGTTACTCAATAAATAGACCAGTAATCATAAAATCTATTCCCATCTACAACAATGAAAACCTAAACTGAAAGGAGAAAGGTAGAAGAATACATTTTCTTATGAAAAGCTATGGGTTGCCAGTTTTACTTCTTGTAATGTGGTTACTTTATGGTAAAAAAAAAATATTTCTTTTTGTTTGAAGGTTGATTTAGTCATAGTAGGTACTAAAAGCATGAATCAGATCTGTTTGGAAGCAGAGAATTAAGCTTGGACAAGGTGGGTACTTTTTGGACAGGGATAGAGCCCTTGACTAATATGTGTGCATTTTTTCAAGTGACTGCTAGAGAGACGGACCCATGACATATAAAATTCTAAAGCCTCCTCTACTCTTAGGGAGAAATGGGGGGATTTTCCTCTGAAGTTGGAGTGGCGTCCAATTGATATACCACCCATGACTGGTCCAAAACGTACGCAGTGTGTGATATCCTAAATGTACGCACATGCATACTGGACATCACAGTACTTTCTCCTACTGGGCAGGGAAATAAAAAGAGAAAAACTTCATTTCTATTTCAGAGTAAATAGTGATTATAGAAACTAAAAATGCCTGCTCCAAAGCAGAAAAACAGGGTCAGAGGAAACATGTGCAGCAGCAAAAAAGAGTATACATCAACCATCTTTGAAGGAATTGATCAAGGAAGTTACCAGAAGGTTTCCTGTCAAACTATACCTCCATATTCCTGAGCATGTCAGACTAACCCAAAGATAAGCATTACAATGAAGGAGGAAAAGGTGAACAAATAAAGCATGAAAGGGTTATCCTGCAACTTGGTACTTTTTACAAAGGCTATGAGTCTATAGTTCACCATTATTTAAGTTTCCTATTTACAACCAGCAACCCTGGAAAAGAGTTTCAAAAGAAATGCAAGTAAATCTAGCTTCCATCCAATTACAGTGTCTAACACAAGTCCAGTATTCATGAACCACAAACTTCAAGAAGAGAAGGACAAAAAAGAAAAATAGAGAAAAAATATGAACATAAAACAAAGAAAAAATTCTGTAAAGAAAAAGAAAATGGAAGATCTGATGCACATCTTGCTTGGGTCATTAGGGATGACAGAACAGGATATGTCACTCCTTACAGAAAAAGGCAAAGACTTTTATATTAAGACAGAGGTTGAAGAAATATTATACCCACATTACTGTAATGTATTACTTGTCTTGGAACTGCCACATGCCAATATATTGAATGCAAGAATTGTGTATTTGTATTTCCACCCGATATAAAATCAGTTGTTAATGCCCACTTCAAACCCATAATAATGCATAGATAGGCTTTCCTATGGTACAGGTGTGTGGCACACCAAAGATTTTTTTTAGGGGCAAAATGTTACTGACCTCTAAAAGTTACTTTATTCTGACTAAGCTTGGTGGCATACCAGAGAGAAAGAGAAAAAATAATAGTAAAAGTAACCATTTGTTTTATCCTTTTAAATATGTGTTCATCACTCACTTTACCAATGATTGCAATGTGTTTTAATACAGATTACACTTTTATTTTCTTACTTACTATGAGTCACCATGCAGGCTGTGACTCACTGTATGCATTCCATTCATTTATTGCCAAAGAAAATTATATTTCTACAGAAAATATATATAGCAAACCTTGATTTCTGTTTTTTTCACTACCTTATTCTAAATATAACCACTAAAAACATGATAACGACCTTCAATATACCTTGGAAAAAACAATAAAGGGATGACTATTGTCTAGCATATGTGAATGAGAATATTTTAGCTTTATTATCTTGGGAACCATTTCTAAATATATTCAAATATATGAAAGCGGGCAAATTATTTGGTGATCAACTACCAATAGAGATGCAGCAAGAAGGTTGGGGGGAAGCAAGAAAGCTGGATATTGCTACCAGCCTGCTGTTGAAATAAATGACCCAAATTCAGTCAATTATAATACTAATAATTGCTGTCTTTGAGGTCTAGGCTGACCCTCTGATTACCAGGAGAGTATACAAAGTTTCACAGCAGGATACAAGGTATTCATGCTATCAGCCTAAAAATACATCTAGATTTACTCTGAAGTAAAAAAAATCTGGTCTGTACTAAAATCCAGGGGGAAGCATGGTCACAGTAAAGGTGAACAAAATTTGTTATTGGCAAAACATTACCTGTACTATTATCCTCTATATTCAAGGGTTACAAGATCATCACAAACCCATAGATTGTAATACAGAACTTCTTTAGTGATATCCTTTCCTCAGACTTGTATTCATATTAAAATTTGCCCAAATACCTGTTGGAATAATAGTGGTAATTGTTTCCTCCTTGGGTGCTTCTGTGGGTTGAGAGTCTGCCTTCTGTTGAATCAACCATTCATTCTGCGTCATAACCACTCCTGATGAGGACGTGCTGATGGAAACCTTTCCAACTGGCTCCTCAGGATTCGTGGAAATGATGTTTGGGTCAACATTCTCTTGCTCAAAGTTTTCTTTGCGAGCAGGAACCTTGAGTACTTTCTTGGCTGGCTTGTTTCTAAGTTCTTCCTGTTTCATTATCTGCAAAGAGTGGGTCATAACATTAGCAAAGCTCCTAACCAACATCTGTTTGTTGTTTCATTACTGCAACAAAGTAAATATTTTTACTGATTCTCTTGGTGAGACCAAATGAGTCTTAAAGAAGATAATGATAAGTTTATCTTCAGTAAAAGTCCAAGTAAACAAACAGATGGCAATGGGGGGACTCACCAATAAGACTTATTTATTATTATGGAAAAAAAAAGTTAGAAAACTTCCCAGTGAATTATACTCATCAGTTAAAAAAGGAATATTGTCCTTTCTTCTATTCAAAACAAAAAACAATTAATTTATGTCATGTCTTAATTATCAATGCCCTCACTTCACAATTCACTTGTGACACTAAATCGTCACACATTAAATTTTCCATCTATTACATTCTAACCATAAAAGAGAATGGGTACTTCCTTTCCACCAGTTACTGTAATTCTACTTCATAAAGTCTCAGTATAACTCAGTTAAAGCTGAGCTGCATTTTCATTGTTATCAATAAGGTCTATAATAAAAGCTCTTGCATCAAACCAACTTCCTTTGTAAATCACCACCAGAATACCCACTTTCCCACACAAAGGAATTGAAATTTAGTCTTATTTTCAAAAGATTTAATTTTCTAATACTCCCTTCACTTACAAAAAAATGTCTTCTACTGAATTCCTCATCTACACATAAAGATATGGATAGGCTGTACTATACAAATAATTTACTACTTTTTTGGCAAAAACTATAGTCTATAATATACTTAAATTTCAGATTAACTTAACACAAAATTCACATTCATATTAACATTTGATTTGGGTTGTGAACTTCCAAAGTTCTAAGGGACAGCATCTCAAACTTTCTTGAATTTGAACGTGGCCATCAATATTAGTTAAAATAATTCTCAAAATTTAACATTATACAATTTGGTTACCTTTAGTAAATGGGGATGATGACCTTTTACATCCATATCACAGTAGTTTTATTATGGTCAGCATTGTGAAAAGTAAAATCTTGTGATGATTATCAGAAATTAATCCACAGTCTATGACAAGCAGAAGGTTGCACTCACAACTCTGTTCCGTTTGGCTGCTATCTGAACACTATGTTTTGCAGATATCTTGTCATCAAGGGCAGAGATGATCCTTAAAAGCTACTGCCAGTATCTGTCAGTTCATCAACAACTTGGTGAGGAAATGGCCAATCCCAAGCAGACGGAGACATCTGAAAAGTTTGTTGACAATCTAGTATCTCTTTTCGTTCTATGATTTTTTTTTTTTTTGAAACATGGAAACTTTTGTTTTACATAATGCAAGTTTGCAGATGGCACTAGAGCATGTAAAAATGTTTAACCAAAATTAAATATAATAATAATATATAACATAATAATATAATCAATAATAAAATCAATAAGAAACTAATAATAAAAAAGGATTAAAACTATTCCTTAGAATTTTCATACAGCAAATGATTCTAAAATACTGTAGTACATGCAATTAATGGATAAAACCAAAAATACATCTAAAAGTCTGGCGATACTTTTCGATTTATAGAACTTTTGTTTTACAAGTACATGGCACCTGCGATGTAAACATTTTACAGTAATGATACTTTACTGATATGAAATAAATTAATTATGTATAAGTTATGCAAAAGCCTTATGATAAGATGCTAAGACATGGGACATACAAAAATCTATTCTTATGATACTGGGTGCAGGGATGTACTCTAAAAAATCTGGCATGATGTCGTACATAATTTTTTGCAAAAATTACTGTTTCATGTTACTGAAGTACAGGAGACATTTTACTGTATGTTGAAAGTTCTTGGGTGCACGATTAAAGGTCTAATATTCTCATTGTAAAAAAGTTTCAAAGAGCCTAATAGTGCAGATGCTAGGAGGAAAACTATTCCGTGGAACCCATCAAACTAGGGCCCCCATTCTAACTAAATGGATCTGGGTGTAAAGGATAACTTATAAAAAATTGGTGAGTGGTTTACAAGTTAATGTCTGGAAAATTGCTAAGTCATGCTAGGGTAATATATCTGCTCAACAGTCACTTTATCATTTTGATACAGATCTTGGGAAGCATTAATGAATGCGCTTCAACAGTTAAATTTTCACCCGAAACAATGTGTCATCTAAAAGCAATCCAACTAAATTGCTCTACGTCTATCTATTTCCAGCATAGGGAACCTATTTTATTACACTTACGGGTGCTGTATGAAAAGTTATAAAAACATAACAGTTAAATTGGGTTTGTGAGTGTTAGAGAATTTGGTCCCTGTGAGGTAATAAAGCATGTACCCTTCTCAAAAAAAGGGTCATTATCATTGTTGATACATGCTATAAGAGGCTTAATATTCCGCATGCACTGTGGTGCTAATACATTAAATTCAATGTACATGCAGACCCACAAGATTCCAAACCTAACCTTCACGTAATGATCCATAGCCAGAATACTCCTGCATTTATTAGCACTTTGGTGCACCCTCTTAAGAAAAATAAATTAATATAAAAATATAAGATTTAAAGATACTCTGGCTGAGTTGAGGGATGTTGGTGAACTTTTTTTTATCCTTGCAGTGTTTAATTGCACGAACAATGTTTCATCCTTCTGCACAAAAATGGAAGGTGCCTACTCTGAAAACCGTAGTTGCCTTACGACTGGTTCTTAGATCTAAAGAGGCGGTGTCATCACTTCCCTCTATCTCTTTTGAGGGCGCCCTCAAACATTAACCTAACTTTACACCAAGGCCCACAAACTGATTCACAAAAATTTCCCCTACAACGGACATTTTCGCATGGGCCGCACGGTCTACGTCCCGATTCGTGTGCATTAAATCAAGCGCTGCGAGACAAGCTCAAAAAATACAATAAGCTAAAATATAAGTAACTGTGATATAAATAAACGTAAACTAACTTTTAGCTAATAACAGAAGTTACATGCAGGATTCTGTGACATTATCGCGGTTGAACTTTTTTTTTTTATCTCATTATGACATGACTAATTTTTACAAAATTTCATGTAGAAACAATTATCACCTAAGAAAATAGCCTTGTAAATATCTTTACTTCTGAACTCTGTAAGCTGGCTTCACCATGCTGTCGGGAAGCGAGTTGAAAACCCAAACTCATTAAACTTAGCCAACATCTGATACGTCAGCGAAGTGATTTCGGGCGCTCTAGGAACCAAGCGCCACCAACTCGTCATCAGTCTTT
>NC_051399.1:35002541-35035603 GCF_015228065.2 Penaeus monodon
GGAGTCACGTGCTTTTTATTTACTTTTAAAAATCGAATTTTTCCAAAGGAGATTGCATTAAAACAAGGCTTGAATGTAAAGAATAATGATAAAAAATAAATCGGGAGTTTGACAAAAATGCAAGAAAGATACATGTTTTCGTTTATTTAAGAATATCATTTTGGCAGGCAAAATAATCCCTGATGCCAGTCCCGTAAACAAAAACAGCGATTTCAAGTCAGGGGGGGTGTCTGTGGTTGTTTTGTTGTGTGTCATGATTAGAAAATTTTATAACAAGGCAATACTTTCACGCTTTCCTTTGATAAATGGACGAACCCACACACACGCAGCCGCACACTCAACACAAGCCCCAACACCAGACGCACACCACACACACACAACCACAAACACACACACACACAACAATAATATATTTTAAATATATATATATATATATATAATATATATTATTTATATATGTGTGTGTTGTGGTGGTGTGTGTATGAGCAGTATATAAAGTTTTAATGAAAGAGAGAGGGAAAGAGGACTTGAGCGATAAAGAAAGGGGGCTTAGTTTGCGGGTTTGTTTTTAAGATAGATAGAGATCCCTTGTCTGACGGCGTTTCTTTTTCCGCGGCTCCCCGCCCGGGCGGCGCTTGCTTCCGCAAACTGGTGTCATTTATTCGGGCGTGACAGGGGGGGGGGGGGTCGTGGCCGCTCGAGTGGGAGATGTAGGTTTATCGGGAAAGGGGTGTGTGGTGTGTGTGTGTGTGTTTTTGTGTACAATAAATAGGTGTGGGGATATTTAAAATCTTCTTTTTCTCTCTCTCTCTCTTCTTTTCTCTCTCTCTCTCTCTCTATATTTTAAAAAATATATATAATAAATAATTATATAATATATATATATATTGAAGAATGTGTGATGTAGTAATATATAGTACCTGAATAGATTTAGTGTGTGTGTATTAATATAATAATATATATAATTATAATATAAAATATTATATATATATATTACACACAAACACACACACACACACACACACACACACACACATATATTATATATATTAATATATTATAATATATATATATGTAATTTTATTACATATATATATATATATATATATATATATATATATATATTATATATATATATAGTGTTGTTGTTGTGTGTGTGTGTGTGTGTAAAATGTATTATATTTTAATTATATATAATATTAATATATTATATATAAATTTTAACACACATACAACTACAAACCACACACCCCAAAACCACACACACACAACCACACAACACACCAAAACACACACATATTATATATTTTATATATATATATAAATAATATATATATAGAGAGAGGAGGAGGAGGGGAAGAGAGGAGAGAGAGAGAAAGTTGGTAGGAGAGAGAGAGAACGAGAGAGAGAGAGAGAGAGAGAGAGAGAGACGAGCAGAGATAAAAAGATGATAGATGAATACATTTTATATATATATATATATAATATATATATAATATATATATATCTATCATAATGTTAATAATATATATTTATATATATATATATATATATATATATTAATATATATATTTGGGGTGTGTGTGTGTGTGTGTGTGGTGTGGTTGTGTGGGTGTATGGTATGTAGGGTGTGTGATCTACTATCTATCTATTTATATAAGGTGCAAATCTATGTATTATGTAGTATCCATAATAAATATATAACATATATATTTTATATTAAGATTTTATATATATTATATATATATATAAAATATATATAACATTTATAAACTGCCAACACCCCCCAAAAACTTTATATATTTCCATAAATATATTTTTAGTTATAAAATACATACATTATAAAATATATATTTTAATTTTATAATATATAATAAATATATATAATATATATATATCCTTATTAATAGCATACGTTTGGGGTGTGGGGTGTGTGTGTTTTGGGGTTTTGGTGTTTTGTGGGGTGTGGTTTTTGTGTGTGTGGGTGTGGTGTGGGGTTTTGGGGGTGTGGTATATTTTAAAATATAAATAAAATTATAATATATTATATAATAATATATATATATATATATAAAACAGAGGGGAGAGAGAGGATATAAACATACAACATACATATTTTAAAGCACACGTTTTATATAAAATATATATTTTTATATATATATATATAGAATAAAATATGATATATATTATACCCTTTTAAAATTTTAAAATAATTTTATATATATATAAAATTTTATATTTTATAAATTATATAATTTTAGAGAGAGAGGAGGGAGGAGGAGATGAGGAGAGAGGAGAGAGAAAGGGGGTGATTTTGTACTACATATTTTATATTAATATAATATATATTATAAAAAATATATTTTTTATAAATTTTATTTTTATTAATTTAAAAAATATATATAATATATTAAGGGAGATGTATTTTCTACTATCTATCTTTTCTATAAATAATAGCAGTGTGATATTTTATGTATATAATAGGAGGGAGCAAACTATTTTTAAAATATATATATAAAATTTTAAAATAATATTAAATATAAAATTTTATAATTAATTGTAATATAAAAATATCCCTAAGCAATATAGTATATATATATATAAATTTTATAATATATATATATAATATATAATTAAAACATACATAATAATATATACACACACTAAACACACACACACACACACGCACACACGCCCCACAAAGCACACACACCCCCCACACACAACCCCACACACACCCCACACACACACACACCCCACACCCCACACACACAAATATATATATATATATATATATATATATATATATATATATATTACATATTGCAAGTATATATATATATATATATATATATATATATATATATATATATATATATATATATATATATGTATTATATATATGTGTGTGTGTGTGTGTGTGTGTGTGTGTGTATGTATGTATGTATAGAGAGAGAGAGAAAGAAATAGATAGACAGAGAAAGAGAGAGAGAGAGAGACTTATGGTATAGATGAAGTGTTTAGGGGTGTTGGCGTTCCGTTGGGATAAACACTTCGAGTAAATTCATTTGGACAAAGAAGAACAAGACAATGAAGCTGTTGGAACGTGTTATAAAAATCTCCTTGGTGTATTCCTCTTAAAAAATTCCTTATCACAAAAAAATGGTCTGTCATAAGTGGCAAAGTGATATGGATTTCCGATTGTAATATACACGGATCACTTGAAAAGCATTATCTCTTAGGATACGTCTGGCAAAACACTATCGGCGTGAACTAGTCTGTTTACCGTAAATGACCGAGGTGAAGACGTGATAGATTTAACAGTCAGTATTATGTATGCATGCAGTTACTCAGACACGCACACATACACAAGGTCTATATACGTATTATATAGACCTTGCACATACACACGCACGCACACACACACACACGCACACGCACAGCGGGGGGGGGGGGGGGCAGAGTGGAGCGCCCCCCCCCCCCCCCCCCCCCCCACCCCCCCGAATGAACACTGGAGTGGCGAGAGTATATCTCCGCCCCCCTAGAAATTGCTGAAAAAGCTGTGCTTTACGTTTGGTTTTACACGTTCACACAGACTAATAAGAATATACTATAATTATACTATATCTCATTTTACCAGAATGGGTATCACTCTAAGTAGACATGTTGGTTTCATGAACTTATGTATTAAAAGTATAGTATATAAAAAAAAAAGGACAGACTTTCCTGGGCTTATGAACCCTAACTAGCAGAGTCGAATGGACATGTAATCTATTTTTAAGCAAATCGCCCCTCCCACCCAACCACAACAAAACACCACTTAACACACACATAAATTGTGGAAGCCATATTCATATATTACTATCGGGAATTATTATTTAACACAGAACTGAATACATGATGTGATAAGTATAAATGATGGGAGAACTGTGTCCTGCACATGTTCGTGTGAAAGGCGCTTTTTCTAAAAGACCATTCAAACTATGCGTACTTCAAAAGCCCGAAAACTTTAGTTTTAAATACACAGTTTATTGTTTTATTATTTGTTATTGGTATATTCATAGGTACAGACTACAGTATCAGTATCAGAAGATATATAAGGGAAAACTAGTAATGAAAAATATTGAGTTATCTCCAGGCCACGTCTGATATGCAAAAACATTTAAACACAGATACCCGACACAGATAAACGTTTAGTCTCCTATAAAATGACAAAACATATTGTATAACATTATCAACTGTGTGTTCTACTTCCTGGAAATTAATCTGCCAGGAACTGCCGGGAATGACTTTTCGCAGTCTACATCTGTAAAGGACCCAGATTAATAATAATAATAATCAAAAAAAAAAAAAAAAAAAAAAAAAAAAAAAAAATATATATATAATATATATATATATATATATATATATATATATATCTATATATATATATAATATTATCCATTATACTGTGTGAGGGAACTACAAATGTAAGCGACAGGAAAATAAAGTTTTACATTGCAAATATTGATAAATGTTTTGTGCCAAATGTCATGTTTACTATTTTTTAAATATGCTTAAGCTTTGATTGTTGAATCCCCTTCCCCAAGTGCAGACTCGCTTCGCCCCACCTATGTACAGGTTATCATATTTGCCTTTTTTTTTTTAATATGAAATTCTTTTTTTTTTCTGAATTTTCACATTTTGCCCCCAGTCATTTCTCGCTCCGCCGCCTATGGTTGATTAACCTCAATTTAAACCCACTGCCAGTAGAGATGAAACGAATGGTAGAAGTATAGTCGTGCATATACTATATATATATATATAATATATTATATATTATATGTGTGTGTGTGTGTGTGTGTGTGTGTGGGGTGGTGTGTGTGTGTGGGTGGGGGTGATTATCAGTAAAATGTTTAAACGTTTATATCTTTCAGGTGGTGGGTGTATATTTGTGTTCTGTGATATATAAAGAATATAAATAAAGAGATAGTAGATAGAAAGATGGATAGTAGATAGAAAGATGTACATAGAAAAATGCCATAGTCAGAGAGAGATGTACACATAAAGGATGGATACATAGAAAGATGGATAGATAGAGAGAAAATGGATAGATGGAGAGAAAGATTGATAGATAAATAGATATATAATAGCTGAGATAGTGACCGTAGACAGTGGATAGATAGCCAGGATAGATAGATTTTTAGGACAAAGAGATAGATAGCAGATGACAGTGAGGATAGATAGACTGACAGACAGGGAGATATAAGGATAGGCAGTGAGATATAGACTTGACAGACAGTGGAAATATAAAGATAGACATGTGAATAAAATAGAACAGCCGATATAAATATAAACAGCGAAATAAATAGGCAGATAGTGAGACAGATAGACTAAACAGACATGAGATAGATAGATAGACAGTGAGATAGACTGACATTCAGCGAGATAGACAGTGAAAATAGATAGACTGACATTCAGCGAAAACAGATAAGACGAGAGACAGCGAAAATAGATAGACGATTAGACAGCGAGTAAATAATACAGATGAAAACGAGATAGGACAGATAGACAGTGTGATATCTGTATAGACATACAGCGAGATAGATAGGCAGAATACAGCGAGGGTAGTGTTAACAGATAAACAGTGAGATCGATAAATATATAGACAGCGAGATAGATAGACTGCCGGCAGTCTTGCGGATGGATTGATAGATAGAGACATTAGCAGTGAGAAAGATTAGACAACTAGACAGCAGGCAGATAGACAGCGAGATAGATAGATAAACAGCGGAGATAGATAACAGATAGACAGTGAGATAGATAGGAAGAGAGACCCATGAGACAGATAGATAAGGACAGTGAGATTGATAGACGACATTCAGAGAGATAGACAGATCGACAACGAGCATGTGACATACATATAGACAGCGAGATAAGGAAAAACAGTGAGATGGATAGGACAGTGTGGAAAGGAATTAGACAGATAGACAGCGAGATTAGATAGACAGATAAACAGCGAGCGTAGATAGGCAGAGAGACGAGTGAGATAAATGGACAGAGGCAGTGAGAGAGATAGATAGACAGACAGCGAGATAGATGGATGACAGACAGCGAGATAGATAGACAGCGAGATAGACAGATAAGACAGCGATATAGAGACAGATAAACAGCGAGATAGATAGACAGACAAACAGCGAGATAGATAGACAGAAGACACGAGGTACATAGAAGATAGACGCAAGATAGACAAACATTATTTCTTTTTTGTATGTAAACTTCCTCAATCAGAAGTAAAGATCATTAAAAGGTGGGGGGGGGTGAGGTGCCAATGTTACTTGATTGACAATTTATATATGTATAAAGATAACTCCTACTCTATATTCTAATTCCTCATCTTATATCATGTAGAATATATTTATGTACTCGCATTTTCTTAATCGAAATAACGTATATATGCAGACTGTCATGCGATTGCTTGTGTTTTGTATAGGCCTGCATATTCATGAGAGAATTTCGTTATAGCCATTGGCCTGCTTTGGTAGATATGTATGTATTATGTGTGGGTTGTGGTGTGTGGTGTGTGTGTTGTGTGTGTGTGTGTGTGGTGTGTGATTCATTAAAATTTGTTTAAACTTATCTCTGTGAGGTGTGTATATTATGTGATAAATAAAGGAAGATAAATAGAAAGAGATGGATAGATAGAAGATAGAAAATGGATAGATGGAAATAAGGACTTGATAGATAGATAAAATATATAGACAGATAGACTGTGAGGATAGACCGTTAGGACAGTGATATAGATAGCCAGATAGTAAGATAGACGAGAGGACCGTGAGATTGTTTTAGACAAGTGAGTAGTACGTAGACAATGAGGAGCTAGGCAGATTGGACAGTGAGATATAAAGATCGACAGTGAGATAGACTGACAGAGACAGTGAAATAAAAGATAGACCAGTGCGATAGACAGAAAACATCTGAGTTAGATTAGACAGAACAAGTGAGAATAGATAGATCTGATAGACAGGAGATATATAGCTAGACAGTGAGATAGATAGATAGATAGCGTAGATAGAGAAATAGCGAGATAGATAAGACTGACAGACAGCGAGTAGTTAGACAGATAGACAGCGAGGATAAATAGACAGATAGACAGTGATATTAGAACGATAGACAGCGAGGATAAATAGACAGATAGACAGCGGATTAGATAGACAGTGAGATAGATAGACAGGCGAGATAGCTAAACAGACAGTGGATATATATTAGACTGGACAGCGAGAAAGATAGGCAGATAGGACAGCGAGGATAGATTAGACAGATAGACAGTGAGTAGATAAATAGATAGAGAAAGATGATTGACAGACCAGCGAGATAGGTGATAGATAGATAGGAAGTTAAATAGATAGATAGAAGCGAGATTTAGGACTGACAGAGAGCGAGATAGATAGATAGAAGCGAGATGTAGACAGATAGACAGTGAGATAGAAGACAGGTAGACAATGAGATAGATAGATGATAGACAATGAGATAGGATAGATAGATAGACAACGAGATAGATTAGACGACAGACAGCGCGATTATATAGATAAATAGCGAGATAGATAGACAGATAAACAGCGAGATAGGATAGATAGATAGACAGTAAGATACATAGACAGATAGGACAGGAGATCAGATAGAACAGGATAGATAGGCGAGATAGACACTTGGACAGCGGAGATTAGATCGACAAGCGAGATAGATAGACAGATAGATTAGCGAGTGACAGAAAGTAGACATAAAAAACACGAGATAGAGTGGCAAATAGACAGATGAGATAAGAATAAACAGATCAAGCAGGAGATAGGACAGTAAGGATAGATAAAAATGATAGACAGTGAGTAAAATACAGACAGGAGAATAACATGAGACGAGGATAGTGCAGTGAAACATACAGATAGGCAATGAGATCGATAGAGATACATGGATAGACAGGATAAAAATAGATTATAGATTGGATT
This sequence comes from Penaeus monodon, assembly GCF_015228065.2. Classification (NCBI taxonomy): domain Eukaryota; kingdom Metazoa; phylum Arthropoda; class Malacostraca; order Decapoda; family Penaeidae; genus Penaeus; species Penaeus monodon. The sequence continues at coordinate 35,010,524 of NC_051399.1, forward strand.
AGATATACAGATAGGAGATAGAAAGACAGATTTGATTTAAAAAAAAAATCAATTTTCTGTCTATATACCATCTTTAGATTCATCTGTCTATATATTCATTTTTCTGTTTGACTATTTGTCTATCTATCAATCTTTATATCTACTTATCTACTTATCTACTATATACTATATCTATATTATATTGCTTTATTTATCACATATATACTCCCACCATCAACAGAGGTAAAAGGTAAACAAATTTTAATGATAATCGCTTCACATGAACAGACAAACAAAACAAAAGCAATCTGGAAAGCGGCAGCTTATAAATGCAGATTTGCTTGTTCATAAAATATCCAAAATGGCCTCAATGAGAAGACTCCTGCCCTTCTCCGGTGGGGGAATGGGGTCGCAGATTCCCCAGTCCTACTCATTTTTACTTTTGATTGTATGGCCATAAATAAACTAATCTTATCAACAGTTTTCGTATGTACAAACTAATAAACAATTTATAAATTAGTGTTGATCCCGGAAGATGACACGTCAATAGTCAAAAGACACTGCCTTTCTGTTGAATAAAACTTTAGATACAAATACGAATGGTTAGACTATTTAGCACTGAACTCGCCAAAGTTGCTTTCAGGGTGTAAATACTAAATAAAGAATATCTTTGAACTAAGAGAAACGGCGAGAGACGAGATATTAGCCTGATAAATCATATAAGACAGATAAATCCAGAGAGTGTGTGTTTTGGTTTTCTCATGAGCATCGACGTATTGTTAATAACCAAAGCAAAAGTAATAATCCCATCGTAAACCAAAAACAAACAAAATTTAAAAAAATAGTTAATCTTATTATTTACTATTTATGTGTTCATTTAGTATTTCTTGTAAAGTCCTCAGGTCAGAGGAAAAATTGTAATTTATAAATAGATCATATTTTACATAATAATATATATACACCTTTAATCCTTTTTCTCCTCTTCTATATAGTACAATATAATATATATATATATATATATTAGATATAAATACCGCATTTTCTTAATCGAAATAACGGTATATAATTATGCAAACTGCAATGTCGAGACTATATGGATAGGCTGCATATTTCAGGAGAAATTTCGTTATTAGGTCATTAATCGGTTTGCCCTGGCCTCCTTGTTTCCTTTTTCTCAGTCTCTTACCTATACCTTTTCTCTCTCCCCGAGTTCTTCCCAAGCATTTCTCTCTCTCTCTCTCTCTCTCACACTCACTCTCTCTCACTCTCACACACAACACACACACACACACACACACACACACACACACACACACCACACACACACACACACACACACAAAAGAGATAGAACTAACACATTCTATTGATAATTAACACAATTTAAAATACTAACCTCTTTGCCTTCGTTTGGTGAAATTACTGAAATATTAAAGATCATGCGTTTAAATGAACTCAATTTAAACCTACAACCCAGTGTGTGAAAATTTTAATGCATATCTAATTGGACAAGAGTGAGAGAAATTACGATTGGTAGATATGTATATATTATGTATATATATATATATATATATATATATATATATATATATATATATATATATATATAGATAAGATAGATGAGATACAGAGAAAGAAAGAGTCAAAAATATATAAAAAATGAGGAGTGTGAACAATTGTTATATATATATATATACTATATATATATATATAGATATAGATATATATATAATATAAAGAGAGAGAGAGATAAACAATTAAAAATAGGAGAGAGGGGAAAAGGGAGAGAGTGTTTTGTGTGTCTTGATCGTTTGTCGGATCTGCACTTCATAATCTCTTCATGATTCTACTATAGCAAAATATTACCTATTCGCCTCCAAAATAGTGTGTTACTTATTGAACCATCTTGGATATTTATCAATCGTGCTCTTTGGATTAATGAGCTGCAACGGAGGTTAGTTTTATTTTATTTATCTATTTTTAGTTATTTATTTATTTATATGTTATTGTCATTAGAATTTGCTTAGGATTTTTTTCGTGTGAAAACGATCTACTGTCTATCTCGTCCTACTATTCGCTGCCTATCTGTCTATCTATCTCTCTGTCTATCTAATCTACTCTCGCTGTCGATCTATCTATCTCGATGTCTGTCTGTAATCTACCTCGCTATCTGTCTATCTATCTCGCGTCTATCTATCTATCTCGCTGTCTGTCTGCTATCTATCTCCACTGTAGTCTGTCAATTAGCGCTACTATCTATCTCGTGTTAGCTGGCTATCTATCTGTCTATCTGCCCTATCTGTCTCGCTGTCTATCTAATCTCGCTGTATAGCATCTATTCCGTTGTCTATCTATCTCTCTGTCTTTCTGTCTATATATCTCGCTGTTATCTGTCTATCTCGCTGTCCATCTGTCTCATTACCTCGCTGTCTTCTATCTTTGCGTCTATCTGGTTTATTATCTATCTATCTCGTTGTTTATCTATCTATCTGTCTGTTTTATCTCCGTCTATCTGCCTATCTGTCTCGGTTGTCGATGTGTCGATCTATCTCGACTGTTTATCTGTCATCTATCTGTCTATCTATCTGTTATATCACTGTCTATCTGCTATCTGCCTCGCTGTTATCTGTCTAATTATCTGTCGTCTGCTATCGAGTCTCGCTGTTTATCTGTCATGTATTTCACTGTCTATCCGACGGTCTATCTCGCTTGTTCATCTGCCTATCTGTCCGATGTCTATCTATCTATCTCGCTGTCTATATGTCTATCGATCGGCTGTCTGTCTATCTATTACTCGCTGTCTATCTATCTCACGTCTATCCCTCTATCTCAATCTCGCTGGCTGTCAGTCTATCTGCTATCTATTATATATCTATCTCACATGTTTTTCTGTCTCTCTCGCTGTCTATCGTATATCTCACTATTGTCTATCCACTCGCTGTCTATCTATCTATCTATCTCAATGTCTGTCTCCGCTATTGTCTATCTATCTCGCTGTCTATCGTCTATATCTCGTTGTCTATCTATCTCGCCGGTTTGTATGTCTATCTGTTTATCTATCTCGCTGTTTATCTATCTATCTCGTGTTTATCTGTCTCTGTATACTGTCTATGTATCTCGCCTGCAATCTGTGTCTATCATCTCGCTGTCTATCTGTCTGTCATCCTTATATCTCACTGTCTGTCATCTCACTGTCAATCTGCCTATCTATCTCATTGTCACCTAGTTATCCCACTGTCTAAAAAATCTATTTCACGGTTCTGTCATCTATCTCACCATCTGGCTATCTATATCACTGTCTACGGTCTATCTATAATCTGTTATTATCCCCCCCTCCCATCCCCCCCAGTAGGGAATTCCCAGAAGTCCCCCCAAAAAATTGACCCAAATGTCCCCCAGCCCCCCCCACACGAAAGATCTTCTTCTTCTATCCATTTTTCTGTCTACCTATACATCTTTTATGTATTCCTTTATCTATCCATTTTTTTTCTATTGTCTATCTATCAATTCTTTCTATTCTTTTCATATTATCTTCCTTTTTTATCCACATATATATACTCCCACCATCTAACAGAGTAAAGTTAAACAAATTTTAATGATAATCGCTTCACATGATACAGACAAACCAAAACAAAAGCAATCTGAAAGCTGCGCTTATAAGTTCCGATTTTGCTAATTATTAAATATCCAAAATGGCTTTAATGAGTAAGACTCCTGCCTCGCAGGTGGGGGGATGGGTTCGATCCCCCCCCAGTCATACTCATTTTACTTTGAATTTTATGGCATAAATAAACTAATTTTATCAACATTTCGTAATAGTAAAAAACTAATCCACACAATTAAAAATATGCACGGACATAGGAAGAATAAGCAAAGAGTAAGTAATAATCACATCGTTTATACCAAAAACAAAAAAATAAACTACAAAAATATTTATCCTTTTTACCTAATGAAACGATTTCCCCCGTAAAAATACTCAGTCAATTATATATATATAATAGCTGATTGCCAATAATCATTAATATAAATGATGGTTATGTGTAAACATACCAACCTGTATATTCGTATTTTCTTCTCTGTATATTTGTAATCTATATATAGATACTGCATTTTCAAATCGAAATAACGGTATTAATATGCAGACTGTCATGTCGATTACTATATGGATAGGGACCTGCCATAATTCATGTGGAATTCGTTATAATGTCATTGGTCTGCGCCCTTGGCCTCCTGGTTTCCTTTTCTCAGGTCCCTACCCTTTTTTTCCTCTCGATGTTTTCTCCCAAGCATCTCTCTCTCTCTCTCTTCTGTCGCTGATCTCCTCTGTCAGCTCTCCTTGATCTTTTTTTCCCACGCTCTCTGTCCTTTCTTTTCATTCTCTCTCTCGCTCATGTCTCATATCTCATTGTTTACAAATCTTTTAGGCATATACAAACAGAGAGATAGAACCTAAACGAATTCTATTGATATTAACACAAATTAAAATATTAACCACGTGCTCCGCTTGGATGAAATTTTACTGTAAATATCAAAGATGAGACGTTTAAATAACCTGCAGTGTGTGAAATTTTAAATGCATATCTATTGGACTGAATATCCCACGTTATCTATATCAATGTCTATCTATCTTGTGTTTATATTCTCACTGTCTATCTATCTCGTGTCTATCTATATCTCAACGGTCTTCTATCTGTCTATCCATCTCCTGTCTAAACTATCTCGACTATATGTCTCCGCTCCCGTTCATCTATCTCGCTATTTATCTATCTCGCTGTCTATCTTGTCTGTCTGTCTTGGTTTGTCTCGCTGGCTTCTATCTCGCTGTCTCTCTGTCTATCTAATCTCGCTGTTCTTTCTCTATCTTACTGTTATCTGTCTCATGTCTCCGTCAAGTTCTATCTATCTCGCTGTCTATCTGCCTTATCTATCTCGCCTGTTTATCTATCTCGCTGTTTATCGGTCTATCTAACACGCTGTTATCTGTGCTCTATCGACATTTGTATATCCTCTCACTGTCTATCTATCTACTTCAACTGTCATCTATCTTATTTCTATCCACTGTCTGTCAGTCCATATCACTATCTTCAGATCCCACTTTCTGTCAGTCAATTTTCACTTGTCACTCTGCCTTTTTATCTCATTGTCTACCTAATCTATCTCACTGTCTATACAAATCTATTCACAGGTCTGTCATCTATCTCACTATCTGGCTATCTATATACGTATACTGTCTAACTCACATTCTATCTATTTATATATATCTATTATGTCTATCATCTTTATTACATCTACCATTTTCTGCTACCTATACATCTATCTATCCATCTTCTGTGTATCATTCATCCATCAATTTTCTATTTATCTACTATCTTTCTAGCTACTATACATCTTCTATTCTACTCCTTTTTGTCTTTTATTTTCCTTTATCTATACACATATACACCCTACCATCTGAAAGATATAAAGGCTAAAACAGATTTTAAATGATATTCGACTTAGCAAAAAACAAAGCCAAACAAACCAAAAGCAATCTGAAACGACTGCCAGCTTATAAATTCGATTTTGTATCTTAATTAAGTATCTAAAAGCTTACATGAGTAGACTCCTGCTTCGCGGCGGGGGGACTTGGGTTCATTCCCCCAGTTCCTACTCATTTACTTTCCATTTTACGGCAGAAATAAACTAATTTTAGTACCAGTTTTCGTTAGAAGTAAAAATAACCAAGCAATTTTAAATATTGTACATCGAAAGATGAGAAGTCATTCTGCCAAAAGATCACTGTTTCATGTGCATGTGCATTAGAGGGCAATATATTACACAAGTATAAATCACACACACACACAAAAGAATAAGCAAAAAGGTACTAATAACACCATAACCCCCAAAAATAAACAAAATAACAAAAAACTATCTCCTTTATTTCTTTTTTATTCCAACGAAACAATTTCCAGTAAGTGATGTAAACCCTCGTCAGAGGAAAATAAAGCTATAAAAGAAAGGGTGTTACACATAACCAACTTTTTTTTATATTCGTATTTCTCCTCGTATATTATGTAATATATATAATTCTAAATCGAAATAACGGTATATAATTTGCAGACTGTCATGTAGATTACTATTATGGATAGGCCGGCATATTTCATGAGGAATTCGTTATCATGTCATTGGTCTGGCTGGCCTCCTTGTTTCCTTTTTCTCAGTCCCTTACCTTTTTTTTCTCTCGATGTTTTTCTCCCAAGCATCTCTCTCTCTTCTCTCTCTCTCTCTCTCTTTCGTCGCTCCCCTCTGCAGTCTCTCCTGGTTCTTTTTTTTCCAACTCTTCCTGTCATTCTTTTCATTCTCTCTCTCTCTCCGTCTATATTATTTCATTGTTTACAAAATCTTTTTAGGCATATACACACCGAGAAGAAAACTAAACGAATTCTATTGATAATAACACAAAATTAAAATATTTAAACCTATGTGTCTCCGCTCTGGAGAATTTTACCCCTTTAAAATATCAAAGATGAGACGTTAAATTAACCTGCCAGTGTGTGAAATTGTTAAATGCATATCTATTGGACTGTATATCTCACTGTTTATCTATATCACTGTCTATCTATCTTGTGGTTTTATATATCTCACTGTCTATCTGTCTACTATCTCGTATCTTATCTTTATTCAATGTCTATCGGCTATCCATCTCGCTGTCTTAGCTATTCACGATCTGTCCTCTCTCGCTGTTCATCTATCCGCTATTTATCTATCTCGCTGTCATCTGTCCTGTCTGTTGCTTGTCTCGCTGGACTTTCTGTGCGCTGTCTCTCTGTCTATCTATCTCGCTGTCTCTTTCTCTATCTTATGTTTCTAGCTGTCTCATTGTTGTCAGCAATCTATCCGCTGTCTATCTGCCGATTTCTATTCGCTGTTTATCCATCTCGCAGTTTATCGGTCTATCTATCACGCTGTCTATCTGTGTCTATCTGACATTTGTCTCTCTTTCACTGTTCTATCTATCTACTTCACTGTCTATCTATCTACTTCACTGTCTATCTATCTGATTATATATCTCAACTGCTCTGTCAGTCCATCTCACTATCTTCATATCCCTGTCTGTCAGTCAATTTCACTGTCACTCTGCCTTTTTATCTCATTTTGTCTACCGATCTATCTCACTGGTTCTATACAAATCTATCTCACAGTCTTTCATCTATCTCATATCTGGCTATCTATATCACATGTCTACTGTCTAACTCCACATTCTAGCTATTAATATATCTATTTAATATCTATCCATCTTATTTACATCTATCCATTTTCTGTCTACATTATAATATATCTATCCATCTTTCTGTGTATTCATCTATCCATCAATTTTTCTAATTATCTAAATATCTTTATCATCCTACCATCTTTCTATCTACTCATTTTTTGCTATTTATTTTCCCTTTATCTATTACACATATACACCCTACATCTGAAAGATATAAAGGCTAAACAGATTTTAATGATTATTCGCTTCCGCCAAAAAACAAAGCAAACAAACCAAAAGCAATCGGAAAGACGGCAGCTTATTAAATTCCGATTTGCTATGTTATTAAGTATCCAAAATGGCTTAATGAGTAGAACTCCTGCCTTCGCGCGGGGGGACTGGGGTTCGATCCCCAGTCCTAATCATTTACTTCCATTTTACGGCCAGAAAAATAAATAATTATTAACCAGTTTTCGTAGACGTAAAAATAAACAGCAATGTAAATATTGTACATTCGGACAGATGGAGAAGTCATTCGCCAAAGACACTGTTTCCGTTTGATAAACTTTAGTACAAACGAAGTGGTTAGACTTTTTAGCGCTGACTCAGCCAAGTGCTGTCCCTGTGCAAAATACCAAATAAAGAATATCTAATAATAGGAGAAACAGTGAGAGCGAGATTTACAGATAAATACGTTATAGACAGATGAATTTAGAGGATAAAAGCGGTGTTTCGGCATCTAATGTGCATCGACTGCCTGCCTGTATACAAGCACAAATCAAACACACAGAAGAATAAGCAAAAAGATTAAGTAATAATCACATCGTAACCCAAAACAAACAAACAAAACAAAAACTTCCTTTTTTTTATCGACGAAAAACTATTTTCTCACGAAAGTGATGTAACTCTCAGTCAGAGGAGGTAAAAGCTATAAATTATAAAAACGATACAAATTAATATATAAATCGAAACTCACAATTTTTAGATAATATATTCATCTCTAATTTAATAAATATACAAGCTCGCTTTTTCATAATCGAATTAATGGTATATAACCGTGAGAATTTTGTTATTGAATAAGGCCTCATATTTGATGAAGAATCTGCGTTATATGTCATTGGACTGTGACGTGCTCCGTGTTTCCGTTTCTCAGTCTTACCCACTTTTCTCTCTCTATGTTCTTCCCAGCAATCTCTCTCTCTCTCTCTCTCGTTTCATATCTTTTATTATTTACAAATCTGTTTAGGCATATTACTGCTACTCAGATATGCATGTACACATGCTTTACACACATATAAAAATATACCCGTACACGCAAGAGATATAAACTAAACAAATTGTATTAATAATTAATACAAATTTAAAATACTAACCTCTGTGTCTCTGCTTTGCTGAATTTTTGACTGTAAATATTTTAAAGCTGAGACGTTACATGAACCCTTAGTTAAACTCAAGCCAGTGTGTGAATATGTTAAATGAGATATCATTGGCAAACAAGAAAGAGGAGGAAGAACGATGTTATATATCATTTATCTATCTATCCATCTTTCTTTTCATCTAACCATTTTTCTGTCTATCCATCTATCTATCCATTCTTTCTCTGTAGCATCTATCTACCCTTTTCTGGGATAGATAGATAGTTAGATACAATATAAAAATGGACAGATAGATAGATAAATAGAAAAAGGATAGATACAGACATTACAAAACAAAAGCAATTCTGAAAAGCCTGCAGCTTATAAGTTCCGATTTGCATGTTTAATAACATTCAAAAGGTTAATGAGAGACTCCTGCCTTCGCGTGCGGGGGTACTGGGGGTTCGATCCACAGTCCTAATAAATTTTTACTCTTGTTTATGGCCATAAATAAACTATTTTATCAACAATTTCGTAATAGTAAAAAATCAAACCAATTAAAAAATATGCACGGTCATAGAAAGAATAGCGAAAGAGTAAGTAATAATAACATCGTAAAGCAAAAAGAAACAAATAAACAATGAAAATATTTATCCCTTTTTTATCCGATGGGAACGATTTGCCGTAAAAATCCTCAATCAAAGAGAGTCAATATATATATATATATCATATAATATATATATATATATTATATATATAATAAATCTAGTAAAATACTCTATATATATTAATATATATAAATTAATGAGCTGCGTGGCCAATAATCCATTAATATAAAATTCATGTTTATATGTAAATATAATGTCTATCTATTCATCTCGATGTCTATCTATATATTCAGCTGTCTGTCAGTCTATCATCGCTGCTATTTTTTTTTTTTTTTTTTTCTATCTATCTCACTGTTCTATCCCTCTATTCTATCTCGCTGTCTGTCAGTCTATCTAGCTATCTATCTATATATCTATCCACGTTTATCTGTCTAGTCTCGCTTCTATCTGTATATCTCACTATCTGTCTATCATTCTTCGCTGTCTATCTATCTATCTATCTCAATGTTGTCTCGCTATATGTCTATCTATCTCGCTGTCATCGTCTATTTATCTCGTTGTCTATCTATCTCGCTGTTGTAGTCTATCTCGCTGTCAATCTGTCTATCTGTTTATCTATCGCGCTGTTTATCTATCTATCCGTTGTTTATCTGTCTATCTGTATATCTGTCTATGTGTCTATTATCTCGCTTGTCTATCTGTCTGTCTATCTTTATATCTCAATGTCTGTCATCTCACTGTCAAATCTGCTATCTATCTCATTGTCTACCTATTTATCCCACTGTCTAAAAAGTCTATTTCACGGTCTGTCATCTATTCTCACCATCTGGTTATCTATATCACTGTCTACTGTCTATCTTATATCTGTTTTTATCATCAATCTTCTTCCTTCTATCCATTTTTCTGTCTACCTATCCATCTTTTTATGTATTCATTATCTTATCCCATTTTTTTCTATTTGTCTATCTATCATCTTTCTATCTTATCTATTTATCTCCTTTTTTTACCAACTATATATACTCCCAACATCGAACAGGATAAAGTTAAACAAATTTTTAATGATAATCGTTCAAATGCATACAGGACAACAAAACAAAAGCAATCTGGAAAAGCTGCAGATTATAAATTCCGATTTGCTAACGATTAAATATTCAAAATGGCTCAATGAGTAGACTCCTGCCTTCGCGGGGGGGGACTGGGGTTCGATCCCCAGTCCTACTCATTTTACTTGATTTTATGGCCAAATAAACTAATTTATCAACAAATTTTCGTATTAGTAAAACTAATCAACAATTAAAAAATATGAACGGAAATAGAAGAATAAGCAAGAGTAAGTATAATCACATCGTATACAAAAACAACCAAATAAACTACAAAATATTTATCCCTTTTTACCTAATGAAACGATTTCCCCCGTAAAATACTCCAGTCAATATATATTATAATAGCTGAGGTGCCCATAATCATAATATAAAATGATGTTTATGTGTAAACATAACCAACCTTTATATCTTATTTCTCATCTGATATTATGTAATATATATATATATCTCGCATTTTCTAAATCGAAAAATTAAAAAACGGAATAAATTATGCAGACTGTCATGTCGATTACTATTAATGGATAGGCCTGCATATTTCATTGTGGAATTCGTTAATCATGTCATTGGTCTGTGCCTGGCTCCTGTTTCCTTTTTCTCAATCCCTTACCCTTTTTTTTTCTTCGATGTTTTTATTCCCAAGCATCCTCGACTCTCTCTCTCTTTCTGGTCGCTCCCTCTGTCAGTCTCTCCTTGGTCTTTTTTTTCCACTCTCTCTGTCTTTCGTTCTCATTCTCTCTCTCTCTCTGTCTATATCTTTCAAGTTTACAAATCTTTTTAGGCAATTACACACAGCGGATAGAAACTAAAAACGAATTCTATGGATAATTAACACAAATTAAAATATTAACCTACGTGGTCTCCGCTTGGATGAAATTTTACTGTAAATATCAAAGATGAGACCGTTTAAATTAAAATGCCATGGTCGTGAAATTTAAAGCATATCTATTGGACTGTATATCTCACTGTTTATCTATATCGTGTCTATCTATCTTGTTGTTTATATATCTCATTTCTATTGCTATCTCGCTATCTATCTTATTCTCACTGTCTATTCTGTCTATCATCTCGCTGTCTACTAGCTCGCTATCTGTCTCTCTCGCTGTTCATCATCCGCTATTTATCTATCTCGCTGTCTATCTGTCTGTCATGTCTTGCTGTCTCGATGGCTTCGGTCTCGCTGTCTCTCTGTCTATCTATCTCGCTGTCTCTTACTATCTTACTGTCTATCTGTCTCATTGCTGCAGTCTATCTATCTCTCTGTCTAATCTGCCTATCTATCTCGCTGTTTTTATCTATCTCGCAGTTTATCGGTCTAATATATCACGCTGTCTATACTGTGCTATCTGACATTTTTGTCTCATATCTCACTTTCTATCTAATCTACTTCACGTCTATCTATCTTATCATATACTCACTGGTTCCTGTTTTACCAAGGGTTCCCATCTGACTATCTCATTATACACTGTCTGTCAGTCAATTTCACTGTCACTCTGCTTTTTATCTCATGTCTACCTATCTATCTCACTGTCATACAAAAATCTATCTCACAGTCTGTCATCTATCTCACTATCTGGCTATCTATATCACTGTCTACTGTCTAACTCACATTCTATATATTTATATATCTAATTTTAATATTCTATCACTTTATTTACATTACCCATTTTCTGTCTACAATACATCTAATTATCCCATTTTCTGTGGATTTAATCTACCATCAAATTTTTTATTATCTAAACTATCTTTCTATCTATCTATCCATCTTTCTAATCTACTCATTTTTTGTCTATTTATTTCCTTTATCTATTAACATATACACCCTACCATTGAAAGATATAAAGGGAAACAGATTTTAATGAATATTCGCTCGCCAAAAAACAAAGCCCAACAAAACAAAAGCAACTGAAAGACTGCAGCTTATAAAATCCGATTTGTATCTTTATTAGTATCCAAAATGGCTTAAGAGTAGATCCTGCCTTCGCGGCGGGGGGACTGGGGTTCGATCCCCCAGTCCTACTCATTTTACTTTCCATTACGGCCCAGAAATAAACTCATTTATTAACAGTTTTCGTGAAGTAGAAAAATAACCAAGCAATTTAAATATTGTACATTTTTTTGTTTCCCGAAAGATGACGAAGTCATTCGGCCAAAAGATCACGTTTCCGTTTGATAAACTTTAGTACAATACGAATGGTTTTAGACTTTTTAGCGCTTGAACTCAGCCAAAGTTGCTGTCACTGTGCAAAAACAAAGAAAGAATACTAATGGACTAGGAGAAACAGTGAGAGCGAGATTTACTGATAAATAGTCTATAGACAGATGATATTTAGAGATAGCGTGTGTTTCGGCATTCTCATGTGCATCGACTGCCTGCCTGTATACAAGCACAAACAAACACACAGAAGAATAAGCAAAGGATTAAGTAATAATCACATCGTAACCCAAAAACAAACAAATAAACAAAAACTTCCTTTTTGTATCCGACTAAACTATTTCTCAGTAAGTGATGTAAACTCATCAGTCAGAGGAGGTAAAGCTATAAATTATAAAAAAACGATACCAAATTAATATATAAATATAAACTCACAATTTAGATATATATCATCTCTATATTTAAAAGATATACAAGCTCGCTTTCATAATCGAATAATGGTATATAACCTGAGAAACGTATGAATCAATCAATCAATAACGGTATGCCGCATGTTTGAGCAGCCCGTGGACCTCTCCACCATCCTCGCCACGGAAACTCGACGTACGCTTTTCTTTCCACTTGTACCATCGACAGCCCGCAAATATCTGATATTGTCGCTCAGTCTTTGTCTTCGGTTTGCCTCTTCCTCTGTTTCCTATATCATCCCTGTCAGCAAGTTTTTCTCAATACTTACTTCTCATTACATGACCAATAAACTTAATTTCCTATGTATGAAGAGGCCTCATATGATGAAGAAATCTCATTATTATGCATTAGACTGTGACTGTGCCTCCTTGTTACCCCGTTTGCTCAGGTCTACCCACTTTTTCTCTCTCTATGTTCTTCCCAAGCATCTTCTCTCTCTCCTCCTGTTTCATCTCTTTTTAATTATTTACAAATCTGTTTAGCATATCACTGTACTCAGCTATGCATGGTACACATGCTTACACACCTATAAAATATACCCTACACGCAAAGAGATATAAACTAAACAAATTGTATTAATAATAATACAAATTTAAAATACTAACCTCTGTGTCTCGCTTAGGTAAAAATTTTACTGTAAATATTAAGATGAACGTCTACATGAACCTTAGTTAAACCTCAATGCCAGTGTGTGAAATGTTAATGAATATCTATTGGACAAGGAAAGAGTGAGAGAATGAACGATGTCTATATATCTATTTTATCTACTATCCTCTTTCTTTCCATCTACCCATTTTTCTGTCTATCCATCTATCTATCCATCTTTCTCTGTATTCATCTATCTATCCATTTTTTTTTGGATAGATAGATAGTTAGATAAAAATTAAAAAAGGACCGATAGATAGATAAATAGAAAATGGATAGATACAGACATACAAAACAAAAGCAATCTGAAAAGCTGCAGCTTATAAGTTCCGATTTGCATGTTAATAACCATTCAAAATGGCCTAATGAGTAGACTCCTGCCTTCGCGGCGGGGGACTGGGGTTCGATCCCCCCGTCCTACTCATTTTACTCTTGATTTTATGGCCATAAATAAACTATTTTTATCAACAATTTTCGTAATAGTAAAATTATCAAAAAATTTAAAAAAATGCACGGCCCATAGAAAATAAGCGAAAGAGTAAGTAATAATCACATCGAAAAAGCAAAAGCAAACAAATAACCCCCAAAAATTATTTATCCCTTTTTTATCCGATGAAACGATTTCTTCCGAAAAATCCTCAATCAAAAGAGTAAATTATATATTTTATAAAAAATCTATATACAAATATCTATATATATTCATATATATAAATTAACTGAGGTGCCAATAATCATTAATATAAAATCATGTTTATATGTAAATATAACCCACTATAACCCAGAGTGAGATAATGAACGATTGGTAGATAAGTATATATATATATATATATATATATATATATATATATATATTTTTTTTATTTTGGGGTTGTGTGTGTGTGTGTGTGTGTGTGTAGAGAAAAAGAAAAAGATATACAAAATAAATTTGAAGATAGAGAGGAGAGTGTGTTTTGTGTGTCTTCTCGTTTGTTGGGTTTTGCACTTCATAATCTCTAAATTATCTAATAAGTCTAAATTTACCTTTTTCAGTATTAGTACTACAATTATTATATTTTTGACATGAAATCGAAAGTAACCCGCCCCCCCCCCCTCCGCCTCGAAGGCTCATTAAGCCATTTTAGATATATGTTATTATGCTCTTCGGATTAATGAGCTGCATTGTATGTCAGTATAATGTTTAGTTGTTTTTTCTTTAAAATCTGATTGTCATTAAAAGTATGCTTAGTATTCCTTTTTCGTGTGAGTAACGTATTTCCATAAATACATACAGGGAATAAACAAAATGGAGGGAAAGCTAGATGATGAGAGAAAAAGGGAAAGGGAGCGAGAGAGAGAGAGAGAGAGAGAGAGAGAGAGAGAGAGAGAAAAGAGAGAGAGAGAGAGAGAGGAGAGAGAGAGAGAGAGAGAGAGAGAGACTATCTGTGAGTTTGCACCCACAGTCCAGTTTACTTTTAGATTAAAAACATAAAGGTGAGAAAAGGAGGGAAAACGGAAACAATTGACTGAAAGAGAAAACAAGAAAAAAGGAACACGATAATTATTAAATAATGATAAAAAAATAGTAATAAGAAATGCAATAATAGAGGGGCAGATAAACAGACAGATAGATATATAGATATAGATAGATGTAGATATAGTTATAGGTATTTGTTTGTGTGATGTGTACTCGTGTTTATATGTCTGTAAGGTTACGTTTTTCGAATATACTGTATATACACTGAATTTTAGTACATGCTAATCAGCGATTTTTCAGCTTACGTCATGACGTAAGGGCCGCATGGCAATGAAAAAAGTCTTTAAAATCCATACGTTTCTTGCATCATGTTGCATTGTACGTTTCAACTTCACTCACTGCGCTAAACTTGCGCTTCCATCTTTATACGTGTAATATGTCACCCTTTTGCATTACACATTTACACATACCCCCAGTAGTTATAGTTATATTTTTTTTCTCTCTTTTCCTTGTCCATCTTTCTGTACGTGTGTGGGGTTTGGAAAAAAAGAACGGTTTTTATTTACATATATTATTTATTTTTAACGATGAAGATCAAAATGCAAATGAGCTAATCAGGAAATATGCATATCCAGAATCCTACTGCTAATTTTATTGCCCAAATTGTTCTATATATATTCTAATATGTAAAAATTTTACTCGAGTAAAAAAAAAAAAATAAAAAGAAAGGAGAAAGAAAAAAAAAAAAAAAAATATATATAATATATATATATTATGACAATGATTAAGATCCCATGTTATCATTGTAATGATTTTACCCACATGTTGTTTAAAAATGATATTAACATGATACTTAACATCATGTTATCATTGTAATAATATTTACCAACAACTGCCGATTTCTTTATATTCTTTATATTCTACTTGAATGATGAATACAACAGAAAAAAAATATATATGGCGTAGATTTTTACTCCCAAACATCATTTATGGTAGTATTGAGAGAGAGAGAGACTTTGTATAAACGTGAATGATAATATCGATGATACTGATGTAATTAAAAGTATCGCGTGGCACAATAATCAAACAGATATGATTCAAAGCTCTTAAGCAAATTTTTTGCAGTGCCTACAACGAGAATTTATCAGGTAAAGTAATTTTAAGAGAAGCTGCAATATTTTTGAATTAATTGTCGCCGGAGATTAGTGCTGTTGCGGGCACCACAACGGGTAAAAGGGCTAGGTTCAGCCGTGTCAGCACCAGCTGGCACACGTGAGCAGTCGGGATTAGTCGACACAGGCCGGGCTCCCCCCATCGGCATACCCGGGCGAGGCTAAGCTTCGCATATCGGGCTTATCCTTAGTAAATACTTATAGTTAGTAAAAAAACTCTATATGAATGTTTTAATACAACTTCCCACTTTTATATTCTAATATTTCTTCTCTATATATTAATATTGTTATGTACCCCTCATTTTTTTAGAAAATTAAAGGAATAAAACAAAAAACCAAATTGCATATTTCAGAGGAATTTCGTTATCATCCCCTTGGTTTGTCCCTTGGCCTTTTTTGTATTTTTTTTTTCTCAGCCCTCTTCCTTTTTTTTTCTCTCTTGTTCTTCCCATCATCTCTCTCCCCTCCCCTCTTCCTCTCTCTCTCTCTCAATCTCTCTCTCTCTCTCCTTCCTGCTCATATCTATTATTTACAAATCTGTTTAGGCATATTCTGCCATTCAGATATGCTGTCGCAAACTTTACACCTACAACACATATCCGCCTACTCACAAAGAATAGAACTAAACAATTTTTTTTGAAAATTAACCAAATTTAAGATGCAACCTCTGGCTCCGTTTGGGGTAAAATTTACTTAATATTAAAGTCAACGTTTAATTCCTCAATAAAACCCACTCCATGTATGAATATTTTAACGCCGGGGTTATTGTTCCGGCCCGGGATCTCACCACATTGTGGCTATTCGTGGGGGCATGAAATCTTTCGCACGAACACACTCCGCTTTTGCCAGTCACAAAACAAACTTGGGCGCCATATTTTGTCGTCTTTTGGGGGGAAAACCATGTTTCCCCGGGCCTCAAAAACTAACAAATTGCTGAAAAATGACAAGCTGGAGATTTTCAATAGCCAATGAAAACCATTTTTGACTTTTCGGGGGGATCATGCCCTGAGTTCCCTGTGCTATCATCCCTTCTATCTCTGCTATTTATTTTCCACAGGGACCTCTGAAAAAAAACAATTTGCCATAATACACGGGAAATTTTTTCAATTAAATGCAAAAAAAAAATGCACCCTGCAATATTCCGGGGAAAATAGCTCTACGGGTGGGGTGTCCGACAAAAAATCCCGGGAAAAAATTCTTGCTGTCTATTATCTCCTGTCTGTTTGTCTATCTCGCTTCTATCAGTCTACCAGAAATAAACTAATCCCCCCAAAAATGTTCATATTAAAAAAAAACATCAAAAAATTAAAAAAATTGTTAGATCCCAAAATGAGATGCCTTCGCCAAAATCACCGTTAAAAATTTGTAAAATACGAAAGGTTAGACTATTACCGCTGAACCCAAAATTGTTGTCATGTGTAAAATGCCAAAAAAAGAATATCTCTGGGTTAAGAAACATGAAAGCAGATTTTAAACCGATAATCATAACGGTAAAAATAGAGAAGCGGATTTTTTTTCATTCTCATGTGCATGACGCAATTTACAAGTAAAATCACACACCACACAAAATAAGCAAAAAGTATTTAAAAACACCCTAACCCCCCCCAAAAAAAAAAAAAAAATACTCATCCTTTTTTTTTTTTTTTTTTATCCCAAAGAAAAAAATTTTTTCACGTAATGTGTAAACTCCTCAGCGAGGAAATAAACAAAAAAAAAGGGGTTTTTATCATAACCACTTAAATACATTACATTAATGAAAAAATTAAATTTTCACTTTACTATTTTCATCGCTTTTCTCTTTATTTTATAACTTTAATACATGTAATCGAATTAACGGGATATAATCATGAAAGTTTATGGATAAAAAGGCCTAAAATTTTTTTAAGAAATTTCGTTTAAAAGTCCTTGGGGCTGTGCCTTGGGCCTTCTGCTTCTTTTTTTTTTCCCTCCTTCTTTTCCTTCTTTTCTCTTTTTCGTTTTTTTTCCCAACAAACTCTCTCTCTCCCCCCCCCCCCCCCCTTTTTCTCCTCCTTCTTTTCCCCTCCCTTTTCTCTCTCTCTCTCTCCTTTTTTTTATTAGATAGGTAGATAGACAACAGTAATAGATAAAAAATAGGCAATTGGGATAAAGATAATAACAGCGGGTAGATAGACGACGACAGCTAAAGAAACAGAGATAGCAGCGGATGATAGTCGCGAAATAGAAAAAAGATAGCATGGATAGCAGAAACATAAAATTAAAAGACAATAACGCGAGATGATATATAAGACGCGAGAAGATGATAGAAACAAACCCCATGATTGGCAGATAGACGTGTGATAGATAGGCAATAGACGTCCATAAATAAACAACAGGAATAAACGGAGAGATATAATGAAATTAAAAAGATATAAAATAAAAAATAATAAAACGATAAATAAAAACTAGCAAGACAAAAAAGCCAAAGGAATCTGAAAAACTGCAACTTATTAATTCCGATTTGCACATTATTAATATCCAAAATGGCTTAATGAGTAGACTCCTGCCTTCGCGGCGGGGGACTGGGGTTCGATCCCCCAGTCCTACTCATTTTACTTTCCATTTTACGGCCAGAATGTACTATTTCAATCAACAATTTCTATATTAGTAAGAATAATCAAACAAATTAAAAACCACTGCATATCCTGAAAGATGAGAAAACCATTCATCAAAAGCGCTCATCTTGCGAGCCGGGATTTTAAAATATTAACCTCCGTGTTTTCGGTTTGATAAAACTTTTCTGTAATTATGAGACTTTTTTTTCCACTTTACCAGCCACAAATAAACTAATTTTATTAACGGTTTTTCGTAGAAGTAAAAATAATCAAGCAATTTAAATATTGTAGATTCCGAAAGATGAGAAGTCAGTCGTCAAAAGATCACTGTTTTCTGTTTGATAAAAGTTGTTGTCACTGTGTAAAATACTAAAAGAATATCTTTGAACTAGGAGAAACAGTGAGAGTGAGATAGATAGATAAATAGCGAGATAGATAGACATATAGGCAGTGAGATAGATAGACAATGAGATAGATAGACAGATAGACAGCAAGATAGATAGACTGACAGACAGCGAGATAGATAGATAGACAGCGATATAGATAGACAGATAAACAGCGAGATAGATAGATAGATAGACAGTAAGATACATAGACAGATAGACAGTGAGATAGATAGACAGATAGATAGCGAGATAGACAGACAGATAGACATAAAAACAACGAGATAGAGTGGCAAATAGACAGTTAGATAGATAGACAGATAAGCAGTGAGATAGACAGTAAGATAGATAAACAGATAGACAGTGAGACAAATATACAGACATGGAGATAAACATTGAGATAGATATGCAGTGAAACATACAGATAGGCAATGAGATCGATAGAGATACATGTATAGACAGATAAATAGATATATAGATGGATAGATATACAGATAGAGAGATAGAAAGACAGATTTGATTTAAAAAAAAACCATTTTTCTGTCTATCTATCCATCTTTTTATGTATTCATCTGTCTATTCATTTTTCTGTTTGACTATTTGTCTATCTATCAATCTTTCTATCTACTTATCTACTATCTACTATATCTATTTATATTCCTTTATTTATCACATATATATAGTCCCACCATCTAACAGAGGTAAAGGTTAAACAAATTTTAATGATAATCGCTTCACATGATACAGACAAACAAAACAAAAGCAATCTGAAAAGCTGCAGCTTATAAATTCCGATTTGCTTGTTTATAAATATTCAAAATGGCTCAATGAGTAGACTCCTGCCTTCGCGGTGGGGGGACTGGGGTTCGATTCCCCAGTCCTACTCATTTTACTTTTGATTTTATGGCCATAAATAAACTAATCTTATCAACAGTTTTCGTAGTAGTAAAACTAATCAAACAATTATAATTAGTGTTGATCCCGGAAGATTACAAGTCAATCGTCAAAAGATCACTGCTTTCTGTTGATAAAACTTTAGTACAAATACGAATGGTTAGACTATTTAGCACTGAACTCGGCCAAGTTGCTTTCAGTGTGTAAAATACTAAATAAAGAATATCTTTGAACTAAGAGAAACGGCGAGAGCAAGATTAGCTGATAAATACATATATAGACAGCTAAATACAGAGAGAGTGTGTGTTTTGGTTTTCTCATGAGCATCGACGTATGTAATAACCAAAAGCAAAAGTAATAATCCCATCGTAAACCAAAACAAACAAATAAAAAAAAAGTTCATCTTTATTTTATTTACTTATTTATGTATTCATTTAGTATTTCTTGTAAAGTCCTCAGTCAGAGGAAAAAATTGTAATTAAAATAAGATCATATTTACATATAAATATATCTACACCTTTATATTCCTTTTTCTCCTCTCTATATAGTACAATATATATATAAATACCCGCATTTTCTTAATCGAATAACGGTATATAAGTATGCAAACTGCCATGTCGATTACTATTATGGATAGGCCTGCATATTTCAGGAGAAATTCGTTATTATTCATTAGTCTGTGCCCTGCCTCCTTGTTCCTTTTTCTCAGTCTCTTACCTCTTTTCTCTCTCGATGTTCTTCCAAGCATTTCTCTCTCTCTCTCTCTCTCTCTCTCTCTCTCTCTCTCTCTCTCCCACACACCCACACCACCACACACACACACACACACACACACACACACACACAAAGAGATAGAAACTAAACATCTATTGATAATTAACACCAATTTAAAATACTAACCTTTGTGCCTTCGCTTGATGAAATTTTACTGTAACATTAAAGATCAGGCGTTTAAATGAACTCAATTAAAACTTACAGCCAGTGTGTGAAATTTTAAATGCATATGTATTGGACAAGAGTGAGAGAATTTACGATTGGTAGATATGTATATATATATATGTATAATATATATTCATATATATATATCTATATACTATATATATATATATATATATATACACATAGATAACAGAGAAATACAGAGTCAAGAAATAATAAAATGAGAGTGTGAACAATTGTTAGATAGGTATATATATATATATATATATATATATATATATATATATATATAAAGAGAGAGAGAGAGAGAGAGATAAACAATTAAGAATAGAGAGAGGGAAAGGGAGAGAGTGTTTTTGTGTGTCTTCTCGTTTGTCGGGATCTGCACTTCATAATCTCTTCATTATTCTACTATAGCAAAATATTACCTATTCTGCCTCCAAAATAGTGTGTTACTTATTGAACCATCTCGTGCTCTTTGGGATTAATGAGCTGCAACGTATGTAGTTTTATTATTTATTTTTATTATTTTATTTATTTATTTATGTTATTGTCATTAGAATTTGCTTAGGATTTTTTTCGTGTGAATAACGTATCTATCTATCTATCTCGCTGTCTATCTGTCTATCTCGCTGTCTATCTATCTACCTCGCTGTCTATCTATCTATCTCGCTGTCTGTCTATTTCTCTATCTATCTATCTCGTTGTTTAGCTGGCTATCTATCTGTCTATCTGCCTATCTGTCTCGCTGTCTATCTATCTCGCTGTCTATCTATCTTGCTGTCTATCTGTTTATTTATCTATCTATCTCGTTGTTTATCTATCTATCTGTCTGTTTATCTCCCTGTCTATCTGCCTATCTGCCTCGCTGTCTATCTATCTATCTCGCTGTCTATATGTCTATCTATCTCGCTGTCTGTCAGTCTATCTCGCTATCTATCTATATATCTATCTCACTGTTTATCTGTCTCTCTCGCTGTCTATCTGTCTATTTATCTCGTTGTCTATCTATCTCGCTGTTTGTATGTCCATCTCGCTGTCAATCTGTCTATCTGTTTATCTATCGCGCTGTTTATCTATCTATCTCGTTGTTTATCTGTCTATCTGTATATCTGTCTATGTATCTCGCTGTCTATGTGTCTATCTATCTCGCTGTCTATCTGTCTGTCTATCTTTATATCTCACTGTCTGTCATCTCACTGTCAATCTGCCTATCTATCTCATTGTCTACCTATTTATCCCACTGTCTAAAAAATCTCTTTCACGGTCTGTCATCTATCTCACCATCTGGCTATCTATATCACTGTCCACTGTCTATCTATATATCTGTTTATCTATCCATCTTTCTTTCCTTCTATCCATTTTTCTGTCTACCTATCCATCTTTTTATGTATTCATTTATCTATCCATTTTTTTCTATTTGTCTATCTATCAATCTTTCTATCTTTATCTATTTATCTTCCTTTTTTTTATCACATATATATATTCCCACCATCTAACAGAGATAAAGGTTAAACAAATTTTAATGATAATCGCTTCACATGATACAGACAAACAAAACAAAAGCAATCTGAAAAGCTGCAGCTTATAAATTCCGATTTGCTTGTTTATAAATATTCAAAATGGCTCAATGAGTAGACTCCTGCCTTCGCGGTGGGGGGACTGGGGTTCGATCCCCCAGTCCTACTCATTTTACTTTTGATTTTATGGCCATAAATAAACTAATTTTATCAACAATTTTCGTAATAGTAAAACTAATCAAACAATTTAAAAATATGCACGGACATAGAAGAATAAGCAAAGAGTAGTAATAATCACATCGTATACCAAAACAAACAATAAACTACAAAATATTTATCCCTTTTTTACCTGATGAAACGATTTCCCCGTAAATACTCAGTCAATATATATATATATAAATAGCTGAGGTGCCAATAATCACTAATATAAAATGATGTTTATGTGTAAACATAACCAACCTTTATATTCTTATTTCTCCTCTGTATATTATGTAATATATATATATACTCGCATTTTCTAAATCGAAATAACGGTATATAATTATGCAGACTGTCATGTCGATTACTATTATGGATAGGCCTGCATATTTCATGTGGAATTCGTTATCATGTCATTGGTCTGTGCCTTGGCCTCCTTGTTTCCTTTTTCTCAATCCCTTACCCTTTTTTTCTCTCGATGTTTTTCTTCCCAAGCATCTCTCTCTCTCTCTCTCTTTCTGTCGCTCCCCTCTGTCAGTCTCTCCTTGGTTCTTTTTTTTCCCACTCTCTCTGTCTTTCTTTCTCATTCTCTCTCTCTCTCCTGTCTCATATCTTTCATTGTTTACAAATCTTTTTAGGCATATTACACACAGAGATAGAAACTAAACGAATTCTATTGATAATTAACACAAAATTAAAATATTAACCTATGTGTCTCCGCTTGGATGAAATTTTACTGTAAATATCAAAGATGAGACGTTTAAATTAACCTGCCAGTGTGTGAAATTTTAAATGCATATCTATTGGACTGTATATCTCACTGTTTATTCTATACGCTGTCTATCTATCTTGTTGTTTCATATCTCACTGTCTCTGTCTATCTATCTCGCTATCTATATATATCTCTGTCTATCTGCTCTCTCGCTGTTAGCTATCTCCATCTGTTCTCTCGCTGTCATCATCTCTGCTATTTCTATCTCGCTGTCTATCTGTTGTCTGTCTTGCTCTCGCTGCTTTCTGTCTCGCTGTTCGTCTGTCTATCTATCTCGCTGTCTATCTGTGTCTATCTGACATTTGTCTCTCTATCTCACTGTCTATCTATCTACTTCACTGTCTATCTATCTACTTCACTGTCTATCTATCTTATTATATATCTCACTATCTGTCAGTCCATCTCACTATCTTCATATCCCACTGTCTGTCAGTCAATTTCACTGTCTATCTGTCTCATTGCCTGTCAGTCTATCTATCTCGCTGTCTATCTGCCTATCTATCTCGCTGTTTATCTATTCGCTGTTAAATCTATCTACACGCTGTCTATCTTGCTATCTGACATTGTCTATCTATCTCACTGTCTATCTATCTATTCACGTCTAC
The DNA here is from genome assembly GCF_015228065.2 of Penaeus monodon. Taxonomy (NCBI): domain Eukaryota; kingdom Metazoa; phylum Arthropoda; class Malacostraca; order Decapoda; family Penaeidae; genus Penaeus; species Penaeus monodon. The sequence continues at coordinate 35,034,573 of NC_051399.1, forward strand.
TATCTCTATTATATATTACTTCTGTCGTCATCTCACTATCTTCATATCCCACTGTCTGTCGTCAATTTCACTGTCACTCTGCTTTTATCTCATTGTTCTGTCTCACTTCTATACAATCTATCTCACAATCTGTCATCTATCTCACTATCTGCTATCTATCCATCACTGTCTACTGTCTAACTCACATTCTATCTATTTATATATCTATTAATGTCTATCCATCTTATTAATCTATCCATTTTTGTCTACCTATCATCTATCTATCATCTTCTGTGTATCATCTATCCATCATTTTTTTTTTATTTATCTAACTATCTTTCTATCTACTCATTTTTGCTATTATTTCTTATCTATTCACATATAACCCTACCATCTAAAGATAAAAGGCTAACGATTTTGATATTCGCTTCGCAAAAAACAGCAACAACCAAAAGCAATCTGAAAGACTGCAGCTTATAAATTCCGATTTGTATCTTTTAAGTATCCAAAATGGCTTAATGAGTAGACTCCTGCCTTCGCGGCGGGGGGACTGGGTTCGATCCCCAGTCCTACTCATTTTACTTTCCATTTTACGGCCAGATAAACTAATTTTATTAACAGTTTTCGTAGAAGTAAAAATAACCAAGCAATTTAAATATTGTAACATTCCGAAAGATGAGAAGTCATTCGCCAAAAGATCACTGTTTTCCGTTTGATAAACTTTAGTACAAATACGAATGGTTAGACTTTTTAGCGCTGAACTCAGCCAAAGTTGCTGTCACTGTGCAAAATACCAAATAAAGAATATCTAATGGACTAGGAGAAACAGTGAGAGCGAGATTTACTGATAAATACGTCTATAGACAGATGAATTTAGAGATGCTGTGTTTCGGCATTCTCATGTGCATCGACTGCCTGCCTGTATTACAAGCCAAATCAAACACAAGAAAAATAAGCAAAGATAAGTAAATACATCGTAAAACCCCAAAAAAAACAAAAAAAAAAAAAAACCCCTTTTTTTTTTATCCGACGAAACTATTTCTCCGGGGGAA
>NC_051399.1:35035703-35038203 GCF_015228065.2 Penaeus monodon
ATTTTGTATCAGTGTAAAACTAACTTTCTCGCAGACTTATTCTTCGAATTTCTGATACTTCAATACCTTTATGAATTTTAGACACGCAAGCCAAAAAAAAAAAAAAAAGAAGAAAAGAAAGAAAAAAAAAGAAAAAAAAAAAGCTCAAAACAAACGGAAAAAAATATTATCGATCCACAAATGATCTAACGATACTCTAGAGAATCGGAGTCGATCTAAACGGACCTCCCCTTTTCTCCCCGTCTCCCTCGCTCCCTGTTCGTCTTGCATCCCTTCCTCTTCATCTCCCTTCTTCCTCCCTTTTCCGACCTTTCTTTACGTCTCTCTCTTCTTCCTGTCTTTCTTCCTCCATCCTTCTCTTCCTTTCTTTCTATTTTCTACCGATCTCCCATTCCACCCTCCATTCTCTTCTCGCTTTCTTTTCTTCCTCCCTTTCTTCCTCTTTTGTTCATTTCCCTTTGTTCATTTTCTTTCCACTTCTCTGTCTTCCCCTTTCTTCTCTCTCTTCTCCCTTCCTCCCTTTGTCACTTCATTATTTTCCCTTTCTTTCCTCCTTTCTCCCTTCCTTTCCCTTCTCCCTCCCTCTCCCTCTTCTCATTTTCCTTCCCTCCCTCTCTCTTCCTCTTTCCTCCCTCCCTTCTCCCCTCCTTTCCCTTCTCCCTCCCTCTCCCCTTCTCCCTCCCTCTCCCTCTTCTTCCTCCCCTACGAATAGAGTGAAAGGAAAAGAGAAAGCAAAAGTTGTAGCAGTCCAATCAAGAGATTAGACTTGGGGGGGCGGGGGTGGGGGAGGGGGAGGGAGGGAGGGGAGAGTCGAAGACGTGAAGAGGGGAAAGGAAGCGAAGAATAGGGGAAGCAGGGAAGAGAAGAGAGGCGAAGAATAAGGGAGGAAAGGAAGAGAAAGGGGAGGGAAAGGAAGCGAAGAATAGGAGAAGCAGGGAAGAGAAGAGAGGCGAAGAATAAGGGAGGAAAGGAAGAGAAAGGGAGGGAGAAAGGGCAAGGTAATGAATAAAAGGAGAAGAAAGAAAAAAGAAAGAAAGGCGAAGAACAGGAGAAGAAGGAAAAAGAAGGGATGGGAAGTGAAAAATAGGAAAGAAGGGAGAGGAAAGTGAGAAAAGGCAAGAGAAAAGAGAAATGAATGCTAGGGGGGAAAGGGAGAGGCTAGAAAAAGAGAAGGAAAAAAAGGGTGGGGAAAGGAAAAGGAATTGAAAGGGAAGCGAAGAAAAAGAGTCATAACCAAAGGGAAGAGGAAAATAGGAAAAAGGGGAAAGGAAACAATAAACAAGAAGATAAAAAGAAAGGCGCGGAGAACATTTCGGAAGAAAGGAAGGGAAGGAAAGACTAAAGGGGAAAGGAAGACAGAAAGAGAAGAAGAGAAGGACAGAGAAGAAGAAAGAGAAACAGGACAGGGCATAAAAAAATAAGAGAAAAAAGGAAGGAAAAAGAAGTGAGAAACAAGAGAAACAAGATTTTTTTTTTCTTTTTTTTCCCTGCGAATGTAAAATGACGATTTGGTCCCCAAGGTGTGTTTATGTTTATGTCTATGTTGCGTTTTTTTGTGTTTGTACTTATGTTTATGCTTGGTTTGTATTTTTTTTTTGTATTTGTTTGGGTCTGTGCTTGTGTATTTGTCTGCGTTGTACTGTGTTTGTTTATGCGTGTGTGTGTGTTTGTGATTGTACTTGTGTGTGTTTTTTTATTGTGTTTGTGTGCATGTGTATGTGTGTGGCTGTACGTATGTGTGAGTGTGCTTACACATTACGCTAATTCTTTTTCCATTTATGTGTGTGCGCGCGCGTGTGTGTATAATTCAACTTTTATTCTGTCAATGACTGTCCTATTTTAGAATTCAGAAATAAAATGGAAAAAATACTCTATCACGTACTGTTATTAAGCACTCGCCAGTTAGCACGTTGGGTATAGAGTAGCTCTCTGTTAAGTTAATGCAAATGTTTCTTTTACTTTTAATTTTTTGTTGTTTCAAAATTGCACGTTTTACACTTTCGCTTATAATTATTCATTCGTTTATATATACACATATTTATTTATTTTTGGGAAGTAGAAAATCAATACTGTTATGTTAAGAATTATTATTATACGATTAGGCTCGTATCCACATCTGTTTTTTTTTTTCTTTTCTTTCCTTCTTTCTTTTTTTGTCTTCTGTCTTCTTTTCCTTTCTTCTCTTCCTTTATTCTATCGTCATTTTTCATTTTCTTAAACGCTTTCATTTACATCCCATCGTTTTCTTATTTTTTCCCCTTTTTTGTTGTCATCATAGTCATCACTGTTATCATCACTATTATCATTATTATCTAGCATTATCATCCCCATCATCGTTATATATATGTTTTTTTTTTTATCAGCACTAGAACCATCATCATCTTTTCTCATTTTTATCAATTATCCTCATCACCTCCATCACCTCCTTCTTCCTTTTCTTACTCTCCCAAACCTCACTCATCACCACCATCACCGCTTCACCATCCTCACCACCATCATC